>NC_057805.1:158452026-158667310 GCF_018294505.1 Triticum aestivum
ATGTGTCCGGCGGCCGAGGTTTCTCCCTCTGGCGCCACCCCGACGTCCTCCTGAACCTCTCCCTGGCCCGGGAACGTCCTTTGAGACAACACCTCATCGTCGCCCTTGGCCTTGGGAGAGTGAGCGGCCGGCGGGGACTCACTGGCCATCGCCTTTGAATCCAGCGAACCTCCCAATGAGGATCGCGGGGAGCTGTCGTGGGCTAGACTGCAATAGCATAATTCAACATACTAAAACTATGAAGAAGAGAGTCCGGATATATGGACGCATTACGGTCTTTAGTACTTACGATGCGGCCAGGGGCTTGTTTCAGGGGCGCAGCTCTGTGTCGGTGTCAAAACCGGCGGATCTCGGGTAGGGGGTCCCGAACAGTGCGTCTAAGGCGGATGGTAACAGGAGGCGGGGGACACGATGTTTACCCAGGTTCGGGCCCTCTCGATGGAAGTAATACCCTACTTCCTGCTTGATTGATCTTGATGATATGAGTATTACAAGAGTTGATCTACCACGAGATCGTAGTGGCTAAACCCTAGAAGCTAGCCTATGGTATGATTGTTGTTCTTGTCCTACGGACTAAGCCCTCCGGTTTATATAGACACCAGAGGGGGCTAGGGTTACACAGAGTCGGTTACAAGGGAGGAGATCTACACATCCGTATTGCCAAGCTTGCCTTCCACGCCAAGGAGAGTCCCATCCGGACATGGGACGAAGTCTTCAATCTTGTATCTTCATAGTCCAACAGTCCGGCTAAAGTATATAGTCCGTCTATCCAAGGACCCCCTAATCCAGGACTCCCTCAGTAGCCCCTGAACCAGGCTTCAATGACGACGAGTCCGTCGCGCTGATTGTCTTCGGCATTGCAAGGCGGGTTCCTCCTACGAATATCCCATAAAAGATTTTGAACACAAGGATGGTGTCCGGCTCTGCAAAACAAATTCCGCATACCACCGTAGAGAGCACAATATTTCCACAAATCTAATCTACTGACAGCTTTTCATAACATGACCTCACACCACGGCCTGGTCATTATTGGAACCGTTTCTCTCAGCCTGCCACTGCACGTTTCGCGAGGCGGTTTTATTGGCACGTCTTGTCGAAGCAGAGATAGTGTCCCCCTTATCACGGGATTCTCATCAATACGGGTATGGGTAACCCAATCGTGCCTGTTGGTATGACTCCTCGATTTTAGGCAAGTCCCAAACAGCCACGCGGAGGACGCTTGATATTCACCCTCTTTATAAAGGGGCCAAGGCATGTCCTTTTCTTCTCGCACTCAATCGAATCCTTCCCCCACCTTGAGTTCGAACACCCAAGGCTCAGGCTAGGCGCTTCGGACCTTCAATCATGTCCGGATCCAACCTTCAAGGTCGGTGGATGCCCTCCTCTGTCACAGAGGAGGACATCAAGAAGCTAAGAGAAGCCAGGTATCTGACCGCCAAAATCTCTCACAGGCTGCCTGCTCGAGGGCAGGTCATTCCCACTCCCAAACCCGGTGAGAGTGTCGTATTCGTCTCCCACTTCCACCGAGGGCTAGGCTTTAGTCTAGATCCCTTTGTTAGTGGGCTCATGTTCTATTACAGGCTTGATTTCCATGATCTGGCCCCGGATTCCATCCTTCACATCTCGTCGTTCATCGTCGTGTGTGAGGCCTTCCTCCACGTCACCCCACACTTCGTCTTATGGCTCAAGACCTTTAATGTGAAGACGAAGATGATTAATGGGTGACACGCAGAATGCGGAGGTGCCATAATAAGCAAAGGCGCCGATGCTCCATGGCCAAAGGGTTCCTTCCCGGAGGTTTCCACCTTATGGCAATGGGAGTGGTTTTACATCACAACTCCTCGAGGTACTAAGTGGGTAGCCGCCCCTGCCTTCCGCTCGGGCCCCCCGCCACAGCTGGCGTCATGGGTCAACAAGGGGCTGGACTGGGGGCCACTCATTGATGTGCCGATATTGCATAGTCGGATCCGAGATCTCCTCGAGAGAGATGTCAGCCATGTCATGGTAATGCAAGTCATGCTAGTTCGTCGAGTCCTGCCTTGCAAACGCCGACCTCTCCGTATGTGGGTGTTCAACCCGGAAGGACCGCGAACTATTCAGCACTTCTTCGGCGTGACGCTCGAAGGGATGTACAGATTGTTCTTCGGATCACGAATAAAGTGTCCGGACACCACCGAGGATGTGGGTCTAAACTGCCATCGTCCAGACACCCAAGTAAGTAGTTCTTTCGGCCGAACATACTGAAAAGTCGCTCTTTGACCAGGACTAGGTAAAAAAGGCGAAGATGATCAGGTGTTCGGCCCCCCTTCCCGAAGGCTCAACAGATCCAGTACCGGCCAGAATGCTTGAGCTCGCGCCTTATCAAGCACCCTTAGGGGAAGATAAAGGGGGGAATAAAGAAGCCGAAAGCGGGCCTCACTCATTATTCACCAAGACCGGGGGAATTAGTGCCTCCGCGAAGGAGGATAACCGGGGAGAAGAATCTAAAATTCCCTCTCCCCAGGGAATGAAGAGGACCGCCTCTGAAGACTTGGAAACAATGGTTTCCAAACAAGGGAAGAAATCTTCGTCAGGGGGTCCTACCCCGGAGGGTATCCTTACCGCACAGTGCCCGCAAGGGGATCAGCCCCCCACCAAACTGTAAGTAGACAAAAGTACTTTATAGTAAATGTATCCTACTTTATTTCCGAGGACAATAACCGAGACGTATGTCTTGTAGTTCGGATCGTAGCCCTTCTCGACAGAGTTCGTCTTCGGGGGATCTTCTTCCGGAGATGATGGAGAGTGAAACACCTCCCCATGCCTCCCCGCCTCATGAGGCGGGCGACCCAGAGGTGTCGTCACAAAGGATTTCTCCTGATCCACCAAGGCCAGAAGGTAATCCTTCAGCCTCAAGAAGTCCAGAGTATTCGGCTCCTGAAGGGAGCAACAGAAAAAGTCCGGGGCCGTCTGGGGCGCGACCGGACGTATTGATGAGTCTTCTGGAGCAGGCGGCCATGTCAGAGGTGCATCGTACGTTAATGGGTACGGTAGTTAAGAAGATTTCATCCGCCGAAAGCGGGTTGCATGAAGCTTTTATGAGCCTACTGAGAGGCTTTGAGGTACGCAAAGTAATATGTATATTTTTGTCGGTACCGCACACGCCAGGTGTGCCCTATGCAGATAGTAGCCCCTGAGACTCTGGTTGCTGTCGAAAAAACGCGGCAAACAGAGGATCATAGTCTCAGGTAATAATCATGCCGCCATCATGTGCAGGTGGCTGAGGGTCCGGTGGCTAGCCGGACTAGGGAGTTTGCCGAATTGAAGCGGCAACTTGATGCGGCGGATGCCGACATCGTGCTTGTAAACAGGTGGCTTGACGAGGCACAGGGTATGTATTCTCCGATGGTCAACATATATTAAGAGGGGCATGATGCTAGTATCTATAATATGTTGTGACTGCAGATGGAGTTGCCGCCGTGGAGACCCTTCTGGCAGAACTTGCCCGAGCCAAGGAACAAGCCAGGAGGAGTGATGCGGCCGCCCTAAAGGCGATCGAAGAATTAAGAGACGAACAGGCTTCGCATTGCGAGAGCAAAGAGAAAATAGCCAAGATGGCTGTTGAGTTGAAAGATGCCGCCGACCGTTATGAGCTTCTTGAAAGGGAAAGTCAAACAAAGACGGCGGACCTGGAGAAAGGCATGGTAGTAGCTAAGGAAACCCGCTCTAAAATCAGAGCGGCGAAGGAGGAGCTATGTCAAGCCGTAAATATCACGGCTGGGAAGCCCTTTTTGTTGCGGACGAAGTTCGGAGATCCTAAGTATGCCCTTCTGGATCAATTATGGAGTTCTGCGGACGCGTACCTGGATTTGGCAACAAGTGCTGCTGATGCGACCAAGTTTTCCGAAGATCAAAAAGATCACGAAGTGGAAAAGTTTCTCTGGTCGCAGTTCAATGCTCCGGTGCGTCCGCTGCTGTTAAATGAGCAAATGGCCGAGTGGGCCGAGCTCCATAGGTTGTCCGGGCTTGCCATGAGGTCTGTCGTGCATCGTCTCATGCTGGAAGGACCAAGGCCGAATAGTTACTTTGGTCTTGTGCAACGATCCCTTGGTGCTGTGCCGCATACCGACGCTGTAAAGAGGTCGGCGTGCATAGAGGGTGCGCGGATGGCTCTTGCCCGTGTCAAGACATACTAGGTGGAGATGGAGGCCACCGCGATTGCAACCCAGAATCCGGCTGTAGGCCAGGTTTCGGCTGAGCACTATTTTGAAGAAGTCCTGGAAGGTGCTCGTTTAATAGAGGCTCAGTGCTCGAAGAGTGTCATGTTCGACTAACATGTATCTCGATTGTAATAACAATGCTATTTGAATTATAAAGGTTGTTTATACTTTTCCCTGAAAGTATTATGACGCCTCCTTTGCTGCCGTTTATGTATATATGTATATAACCCGAAAGTTTGCAGTCGTCGGCTTCAGCCCCCATGCATATAATGCAGGGGTGTTCGCAAAAGCACGTGTTCACACTTGATCCAACGTCTTGGTCCATTAAGGACGTGGTAGCGCGGCGAACGAGGCAATCGGACTATATTGCTTTAACACTTTCACTTAACCATAGGAGTTTGACAGTGGGGCTACTATATAGCCCCTGGTACTTCCGCGCTCATCCGAGTACGGGGCGCGTACGTACATGACCGAGAAAACCGGCGTTTCGTTAATGCTGAGGAATCCCGAAGATTCCGCTAAGTCATCGAGTGGTTGACCAGTCTCGCGCTTTATCATGACAGTCAGTTTTCGGCTTTCTCTACTTAGGTGCACATGCGGATAAACCAGGGCACAATCGCAGTAGTTCTCCCGGCGCCACCTTAGCCGATAGAGCGGAACGTAAGGTAGCACAACGAGGGAGCCGGGCAAACCCAACATTTGACCAAAGACATGATTCGGAGCTGATGGATATAGGGCCAAACTCGCGACGCCGTACACTCCCTAAGGTATTCGATCTTTACAACATATACCGGGCTGAGTAACACCCTTGATAATGAACCCCGAGTGTCCAGGTATGTGCATTATTCGGACGTGGTGAAATGCCAATAACGTCAGCATCCCTCTCGGTTATACCGAGTATCCGGAGGATGTGAAGCAACAAGAGATAGTAAAAAAGGTTTACACAGGGTCTTAATCTAAAAAGAAACCTTTGAGCGGGGCCCTACTACACGTCTGCGCCTGTGTCTCCGTTGTGCCGTATCCTGGGAGGGTGTAGCACGATTATCATCTGTAAAAGAGAAGAACTTAGGTGAAAGTTGTCATGCGAAAAATTGGTTATTCTCAATAAACCATTAAAAGTCAAGATAAGTGGTCGAGCCGGACTGTAGTCCTTTTTACATGCGGGAAGCCCCTGGTACCGCCCATGGGGGTATATCCATCAAACCAATCTCAGGTTTGTCTAAGCTGTTATAGCTAGTGATGCGCCGGACTCGTCTAGTCGTGTCCGCGGTCTTGACGACCGATCATTTATTCTGTTTGGAGAGGCCGTTTAGTGTTCGGCTGCTAAAGCCGCCACACGTTCTTCCGCGCGTAAGGAACACTCAACATTTCTGCGAACTGTGATGATGCCACGTGGACCGGGCATCTTATGCTTAAGAGAAGCGTAATGCGGTACTGCATTAAAACAAGCGAAAGTTGTTCTTTCGAGTAGTGCTTGATAGCCGCTTCGGAATGGAGCGATGTCGAAGGTTAACTTTTCACTTCGGAAGTTGTCAGGAGAACCGAATACAACCGACAGTAACCAACAACCTAAGTTTAGCAGCAGCGCGGTGTCACAACGCGCGCTACTGCTAATGCAATAGTAGTAGCACGCTTTTTACGCACGTCGCTGCTGCTAATTTTGAAATTGTCCACACGGTTGGCCCCGTTTAGCAGTAGCGCGTGTGAGAAAAGTGTGTTGCTGCTATTGCTAGGACGCAGCACCCCACCACATTTTCCCACCCGTCCTCCCCTCCCCCATCTCCTCTCCTCCCTTTCCCCTACCTCCCACATCCTCCCTCTCTCACTCTTCTTCTTCCTCAATACGTCTCCCCCCATTAGTCTCCCTCTTCTACCTACCTTTCTCTCTCTTCATTACTCCTAGCTAACTACACCACCTCCATTAATGCATCTCCTTTCTCTTTTTCCTTCCCCCTCCACTAGTTGAAGTTGTCTCCTCCCAAATTAGCTATCTAGGTAGATGTAGCATTTCGTTAAGTGACCTATTTGCCCCCTAACTAGATCTATCTTTTTCAAAGAAGAGCTTTGTGCACTTTTGATCTCCCTACATCATCATCTCCACCGTGTGCTCGATCTCGAGATAGAGATGAAGGGAGTGCAATAGTAATGGCTGATGTAATCGGTCCTGTAGAACATAGAATGGATGATGAGACGGAGGTCGACCCAATGGGTTTCCTCAATACAAACGCATATGACTATGACATAGATATGATGAGTCAACCATATGACGATTTGGGCTATCAGCATGCTTATGAGGATATGGATGATCTGCCCGGGCAGGAAGGTCGTAGCAGGGATTGCAAAAAGTCTCTCTTCATGAAATCCTCACAGGAAACGCCTGAAGATGCCGCCTCAAAACAGGCTCAACTAGCCGAGGGTCGTACAGTGCTTAGCCCGGGAACACTGGGGCAGGGGTTAAGGAAGGGTCTGGAAGGTGTGCCCAAGAAAAAGGAGAGGAAGAGATCGGGGAAGATAACTGCCTCCAAACGAGCCAGAGCACATAGCAGCTAGACGATGGATTCTGAAGAGCGTGTACCCGTGAAAGGTGCTGCCATGTTCCATCTCACGGGTGAGCCGATGCTACCGCCAAAACCGCTGGAGGCACTATCAGGGGATCTCAGGAGACTGCACGACCATGTGCTGTTGACTGAGAAAATCCTACTAGCCTCACAGGATCCAGGATATCCGACATACGCGGCTCGTGTGCCTGAGGGGAAGTGCTACGTCGGCACACGGCCCGCGGAGGTGTTCTTCCTGTGGTTTGACCATATATTTGAGATGTTTCTAACAAGGCGGCTCGATTTTACAATTGTCCGCCTTTTTGCGCTACATATGAGCTCCGTCATGAAGAGAGAAGAAGTCTCGCAAATTTGTGTGGCAATCCGTACTACATGCACGAGTCTTTCTTGAGTCTCGGCGACTGTGAGCGTGAAACTGCTAGGGACTACCTCCAGAACATCATGGTACAGAATAAGGACCAGGAAATTGTCCTTCTACCTTATCATCCAAAGTAAGTCAGTTCCGGACAACCCTTTCGTATATTTCAATCATTCCTTCTTGCTCATATGGAGAATAATTTGAGGTGTCTTTTCCTCGCAGCAATGGGCGCGCCGTCCTTATCGTTCTTTACCCGCGAGTCTCCCACGCCGTGTATTTCGACCCTTCCAGAGACTACGAGAAGAAGGACTACACCCACATAATGAATATTCTAGATCATGCTCTCCAAGGATTCAGCATTAGAGGTGGCCACATGCAGATCAGGAAACAAAGGAACAAGAAGATGGGTTTCGCGCATAAAACTAATTTCTACTGCATCCATGTCCCAAAACCAAGTAAGAAGGATGGATTCTACATCCTCCATCTCATGATTGAGTACAACATGGATCACCAAAAGCTTCGCATGACAAGCAGAAATGATGATCATATCCACAAGTGGCTAAAATCTCATGGAGAACCGGATTATAAACTTAGAGATGACTTCTTTCGCATCCAAAGGGACATTGCGACGATCATCATGAAAGAAGTCGTCGATGTGAAGGGGATGTTCCACCACGGCCCTATATCGCGAGCTGACGTCCGAACTCGCATAGGCATGCAACGTCAAGACCTCATGCCGTTCAAGAAGCTAGGGTCCATCCTCGACGATACGGAAGGATGGAACTTCTAGTGATTTACGATGCCGATGATGATGATATGTGTCGGTTGAACTTGTATACTTTCTGTAGCGATGAAACTTTGTGATGTCCACAGTCCCTGCCAAACTTCTGTTAGTTGGGGTACGATGACCTGCGTACCTCTAGTTAATTAGTTTGCGTACTGTATGTTGCATCTAGTTGCTAACCCTTTCTTTTTCGTGTTGCTCTAATATATTTTGTTGCATATGATTGTACATCCTCTTGATGAAGATGCATCTCTAACAGGTACCTAGTTTCTTGATGGCGAGATGGTAGTGCTATGTTGTGTACAAAGGGAAGGTTCCGGGGGTGTACAATGAGTGGCCTGAGTGTCAGACGCAAGTGAATGGGGTCTCGAGCGCCAGCCATAAAGGCTTCAAAAGCAGACAAGAAGGAGAAGCTAGTTACTTGAGGTTCAGGCTAGCACGAGAGAGGACTCGTAACCACCGCCTCATGTACTGCATAGTTCCGCTCTCACTCATAGTGATAGCTCTTCTCGCGTATACCATTGTTTAGATGGATGATGTTGTAGTTGCAAGTATTCGAGACTTGCATGTATCGCTACTTTCGAGATGATGACGAGATACCACTGTGTTGGATGATGATTATGATGAGACTGTTTCTATGTATATGCTATGATTAAATTTGTGGTCTCGCAGCCATTTGTATGTGTATCATGATCACATTTGTATCTGCTAAAGATTCTTGTATAAAGCCTGTTCAAATACAAAACAAATATGCAGAAAAAATAAATCAAAAACTACTAAAATTAGCAGTAGCGAGGTGAGAAAAGTTAGTAGCAACGTTACAGTAGCAGTAGCGTGTCCAGACAAAGCGCGCTAGCGCTATTAGCAATAGCGAGCTTCCAAACAGCACGCTGCTGCTACACTTGTATAGCAGTAGGGCGGGCGCGCACGCCCTGCTGCTACGGGTTAGCTGTACCGCCTTATTAGTAGCGTCGGCTCCCGCGCTACTGATATACCTAGAACCCGCGCTGCTCCTAGGATTTTCCCTAGTAGTGTAGGGTATTACCTCCATAGAGAGGGCCCGAACCTGGGTAACATTGTGTCCCCCATCTCCTGTTACCATCGACCTTAGAAGCACAGTTCGGGACCCCCTACCCGAGATCCGCCGGTTTTGACACCGACACCCACTATGTTTTAAAACACGCCCTCCTCGCCCGGAATCGCTCGCGCCCACTATTTGGGAGAAGAAAAGTGTTGGGGAACGTAGTAATTTCAAAAATTTCCCTACGCACACGCAAGATCATGGTGATGCATAGCAACGAGAGGGGAGAGTGTTGTCCACGTACCCTCGTAGACCGACAGCGGAAGCGTTATCACAACGTGGTTGATGTAGTCGTACGTCTTCACCATCCGACTGATCAAGTACCGAACGTACGGCACCTCCGAGTTCTACACACGTTCAGCTCGATGACGTCCCTCGAACTCCGATCCAGCCGAGTGTTGAGGGAGAGTTTCGTCAGCACGACGGCGTGGTGACGATGATGATGTTCCACCGACGCAGGGCTTCGCCTAAGCTCCGCAACGGTATTATCGAGGTGTAATATGGTGGAGGGGGGCACCGCACACGGCTAAGAGATCTCAAGGATCAATTGTTGTGTCCATGGGGTGCCCCCCTGGCCCCGTATATAAAGGAGCAAGGGGGGAGGCGGCCGGCCTAGGAGGAGGGCGCGCCAAGGGGGGAGTCCTACTCCCACCGGGAGTAGGACTCCTCCTTTCCTTGTTGGAGTAGGAGAAGGGAAGGGAGAAGGAGAAAGAAGGAAGGGGGCGCCCCCCCTCCCTAGTCCAATTCGGACTAGTCCATGGGGCGGGGTGCGGCCACCCTTTGGGGCCTTTCTCTCCTTTCCCGTATGGCGCATTAAGGCCCAATACGAATTCCCGTAACTCTCCGGTACTCCGAAAAATACCCGAATCACTCGGAACCTTTCCGAAGTCCGAATATTGTCGTCCAATATATCGATTTTTACGTCTCGGCCATTTCGAGACTCCTCGTCATATCCCCGATCTCATCCAGGACTCCGAACTTCTTCGGTACATCAAAACTCAATAAAATTCATCGTAACGTTAAGCGTGCGGACCCTACGGGTTCGAGAACTATGTAGACATGACCGAGACACGTCTCCGGTCAATAACCAATAGCGGGACCTGGATGATCATATTGGCTCCCACATATTGTACGAAGATCTTTATCGGTCAGACCGCATAACAACATACGTTGTTCCCTTTGTCATCGGTATGTTACTTGCCCGAGATTCGATTGTCGGTATCTCGATACCTAGTTCAATCTCGTTACCGGCAAGTCTCTTTACTCGTTCCGTAATACATCATCCCGCAACTAACTCATTAGTTACAATGCTTGCAAGGCTTATAGTGATGTGCATTACCGAGTGGGCCCAGAGATACCTCTCCGACAATCGGAGTGACAAATCCTAATCTCGAAATACGCCAACCCAACAAGTACCTTTGGAGACACCTGTAGAGCACCTTTATAATCACCCAGTTACGTTGTGACGTTTGGTAGCACACAAAGTGTTCCTACGGTAAACGGGAGTTGCATAATCTCATAGTCATAGGAACATGTATAAGTCATGAAGAAAGCAATAGCAACATACTAAACGATCGAGTGCTAAGCTAACGGAATGGGTCAGGTCAATCACGTCATTCTTCTAATGAGGTGATCCCGTTAATCAAATGACAACTCATGTCTATGGCTAGGAAACATAACCATCTTTGATTAACGAGCTAGTCAAGTAGAGGCATACTAGTGACACTGTGTGTCTATGTATTCACACATGTATTATGTTTTTGGTTAATACAATTCTAGCATGAATAATAAACATTTATCATGATATAAGGAAATATATAATACTTTATTATTGTCTCTAGGGCATATTTCCTTCAGTCTCCCACTTGCACTAGAGTCAATAATCTAGTTCACATCACCATGTGATTTAACATCAATAATTCACATCACCATGTGATTAACACCCATAGTTCACATCTCTATGTGACCAACACTCAAAGGGTTTACTAGAGTCAATAAGCTAGTTCACATCGCTATGTGATTAACACCCAAAGAGTACTAAGGTGTGATCATGTTTTGATTGTGAGATAATTTTAGTCAACAGGTCTGTCACATTCAGATCCGTAAGTATTTTGCAAATTTCTATATCTACAATGCTCTGCACGGAGCTACTCTAGCTAATTGCTCCCACTTTCAATATGTATCTAGACCGAGACTTAGAGTCATCTAGATTTAGTGACAAAACTTGCATCGACATAACCCTTTACGACGAACCTTTTGTCACTTCCATAATCGAGAAACATATCCTTATTCCACTAAGGATAATTTTGACCGCTGTCCAGTGATCTACTCCTAGATCACTATTGTACTCCCTTGCCAAAATCAGTGTAGGGTGTACAATAGATCTGGTACACAACATGGCATACTTTATAGAACCTATGGCCAAGGCATAGGGAATGACTTTCATTCTCTTTCTATCTTCTGCCGTGGTCGGGCTTTGAGTCTTACTCAATTTCACACCTTGTAACACAGGCAAGAACTCTTTCTTTGACTGTTCTATTTTGAACTACTTCAAAATCTTGTTAAGGTATGTACTCATTGAAAAAACTTGTCAAGCGTCTTGATCTATCTCTATAGATCTTGATGCTCAATATGTAAGCAGCTTCACCGAGGTCTTTCTTTGAAAAAACTCCTTTCAAACACTCCTTTATGCTTTGCAGAATAATTCTACATTATTTCCGATCAACAATATGTCATTCACATATACTTATCAGAAATGTTGTAGTGCTCCCACTCACTTTCTTGTAAATACAGGCTTCACCGCAAGTCTGTATACTATATCCTTTGATCAACTTATCAAAGCGTATATTCCAACTCCGAGATGCTTGCACCAGTCCATAGATGGATCGCTGGAGCTTGCATATTTTGTTAGCACTTTTAGGATTGACAAAACCTCCTGGTTGCATCATATACAACTCTTCTTTAATAAATCCATTAAGGAATGCAGTTTTGTTTATCCATTTGCCATATTTCATAAAATGCGGTAATTGCTAACATGATTCAGACAGACTTAAGCATAGATACGAGTGAGAAACTCTCATTGTAGTCAACACCTTGAACTTGTCGAAAACCTTTCACAACAAGTCGAGCTTTATAGACAGTAACATTACCGTCAGCGTCAGTCTTCTTCTTGAAGATCCATTTATTTTCAATGGCTCGCCAATCATTGGGCAAGTCAATCAAAGTCCATACTTTGTTCTCATATATGGATCTTATCTCAGATTTCATGGCCTCAAGCCATTTCGCGGAATCTGGGCTCATCATCGCTTCCTCATAGTTTGTAGGTTTGTCATGGTCAAATAACATGACCTCCAGAACAGGATTACCGTACCACTCTGGTGTGGATCTCACTCTGGTTTACCTACGAGGTTTGCTAGTAACTTTATCTGAAGTTACATGATCATCATCATTAACTTCCTCACTAATTGGTGTAGGAGTCATAGGAACAGATTTCTGTGATGAACTACTTTCCAATAAGGGAGCAGGTACAGTTACCTCATCAAGTTCTACTTTCCTCCCACTCACTTCTTTCGAGAGAAACTCCTTCTCTAGAAAGGATCCATTTTTAGCAACGAATGTCTTGCCTTCAGATCTGTGATAGAAGGTGTACCCAACTGTCTCCTTTGGGTATCCTATGAAGACACATTTCTCCGATTTGGGTTTGAGCTTATCAGGATGAAACTTTTTCACATAAGCATCGCAACCCAAAAATTTTAAGAAACGACAACTTCGGTTTCTTGCTAAACCTCAGTTCATAAGGCGTCGTCTCAACGGATTTTGATGATGCCCTATTTAACGTGAATGCAGCTGTCTCTAATGCATAACCCCAAAACGATAGTGGTAAATTGGTAAGAGACATCATAGATTGCACTATATCCAATAAAGTACGGTTATGACGTTTAGACACACCATTATGCTGTGATGTTCCAGGTGGCATGAATTTGTGAAACTATTCCACATTGTTTTAACTGAAGGCCAAACTCGTAATTCAAATACTCTTCTCTACGATCAGATCGTAGAAACATTATTTTCTTGTTACGATGATTTTCCACTTCACTCTGAAATTATATGAACTTTTCAAATGTTTCAGACTGATGTTTCATTAAGTAGATATACCCATACCTGCTCAAATCATCTGTGAAGGTCAGAAAATAATGATACCTGCTACGAGCCTCAATATTCATCGGACCACATACATCTGTATGTATGATTTCCAACAAGTCTGTTGCTCTCTCCATAGTTCCGGAGAACGGCGTTTTAGTCATCTTGCCCATGAGGCACGGTTCACAAGCATCAAGTGATTCATAATCAAGTGATTCCAAAATCCCATCAGTATGGAGTTTCTTCATGCGCTTTACACCAATATGACCTAAACGGCAGTGCCACAAATAAGTTGCACTATCATTATTAACTTTGCATCTTTTGGCTTCAATATTATGAATATGTGTATCACTACGATCGAGATCCAACAAACCATTTTCGTTGGAGTGTATGACCATAGAAGGTTTTTATTCATGTAAACAGAACAACAATTGTTCTCTAACTAAAATGAATAACCGTATTGCAATAAACATGATCAAATCATATTCATGCTCAACGCAAACACCAAATAACACTTAGACACTAATCCCGAAAGTACAGGGAGTGTGCGATGATGATCATATCAATCTTGGAACTACTTCCAACACACATCGTCACCTCGCCTTTTACTAGTCTCTGTTTATTCTGCAACTCCCGTTTCGAGTTACTACTCTTAGCAACTGAACCAGTATCAAATACCGAGGGGTTGCTATAAACACTAGTAAAGTACACATCAATAACATGTATATCCAATATACCTTTGTTCACTTTGCCATCCTTCTTATCCACCAAATAGTTGGGGTAGTTCCGCTTCCAGTGACCAGTTCCTTTGTAGTAGAAGCACTTAGTCTCAGGCTTAGGACCAGACTTAGGCTTCTTCACTTGAGCACCAACTTGCTTGCCGTTCTTCTTGAAGTTCCCCTTCTTCCCTTTGCCCTTTTCTTGAAACTAGTGGTCTCGTCAACCATCAACACTTGATGTTTTTCTTGATTTCTACCTTCGTCGATTTCAGCATCACGAAGAGCTCAGGAATTACTTTCGTCATCCCTTGCATACTATAGTTCATCACGAAATTCTACTAACTTGGTGATGGTGACTAGAGAATTTTGTCAATCACTATTTTATCTGGAAGATTAACTCCCACTTGATTCAAGCGATTGTAGTACAAAGACAATCTGAGCACATGCTCACTAGTTGAGCTATTCTCCTCCATCTTTTAGCTATAGAACTTGTTGGAGACTTCATATCTCTCAACTCGGGTATTTTCTTGAAATATTAACTTCAACTCCTGGAACATCTCATATGGTCCATGACGTTCAAAACGTCTTTGAAGTCCCGATTCTAAGCCGTTAAGCATGGTGCACTAAACTATCAAGTAGTCATCATATTGAGCTAGCCAAACGTTCATAACGTCTGCATCTGCTCCTGTAATAGGTCTGTCACCTAGCGGTGCATCTAGGACATAATTCTTCTGTGCAGCAATGAGGATAATCCTCAGATCACGGATCCAATCCGCATCTTTGCTACTAACATCTTTCAACATAATTTTTCTCTAGCAACATATCAAAAATAAACACAGGGAAGCAACAACGCGAGCTATTGATCTACAACATAATTAGCAAAATACTATCAGGACTAAGTTCATGATAAATTTAAGTTCAATAAATCATATTACTTAAGAACTCCCACTTAGATAGACATCCCTCTAATCCTCTAAGTGATCACGTGATCCATATCAACTAAACCATAACCGATCATCACGTGAAATGGAGTAGCTTTCAATGGTGAACATCACTATGTTGATCATAACTACTATATGATTCACGCTCGACCTTTCGGTCTCCGTGTTCCGAGGCCATATCTGTTATATGCTAGGCTCGTCAAGTTTAACCTGAGTATTCCGCGTGTGCAACTGTTTTGCACCCGTTGTATTTGAACGTAGAGCCTATCACACCCGATCATCACGTGGTGTCTCAGCACGAAGAACTTTCGCAACGGTGCATACTCAGGGAGAACACTTATACTTTGATAATTTAGTGAAGGATCATCTTATAATGCTACCGTCAATCAAAGCAAGATAAGATGCATAAAAGATAAACATCACATGCAATCAATATAAGTGATATGATATGGCCATCATCATCTTGTGCTTGTGATCTCCATCTCCGAAGCACCGTCATGATCACCATCGTCATCGGCGTGACACCTTGATCTCCATCGAAGCATCGTTGTCGTCTCACCAACTATTGCTTCTACGACTATCGCTACCGCTTAGTGATAAAGTAAAACAATTACATGGTGATTGCATTGCATACAATAAAGCGACAACCATATGGCTCCTGCCAGTTGACGATAACTCGGTTACAAAACATGATCATCTCATACAATAAAATATAGCACCATATCTTGACCATATCACATCACAACATGCCTTGCAAAAACAAGTTAGACGTCCTCTACTTTGTTGTTGCAAATTTTACGTGGCTGCTACGGGCTTAGCAAGAACCGTTCTTACCTACGCATCAAAACCACAACGATAGTTTGTCAAGTTGGTGCTGTTTTAACCTTCGCAAGGACCGGGCGTAGCCATACTCGGTTCAACTAAAGTGAGAGAGACAGACACCCGCCGGTCACCTTTAAGCAACGAGTGCTCGCAACGGTGAAACCAGTCTCGCGTAAGCGTACGCGTAATGTCAGTCCGGGCCGCTTCATCTCACAATACCGCCGAACCAAAGTATGACATGCTGGTAAGCAGTATGACTTATATCGCCCACAACTCACTTGTGTTCTACTCGTGCATAACATCAACGCATAAAACCTGGCTCGGATGCCACTGTTGGGGAACGTAGTAATTTCAAAAATTTCCCTACGCACACGCAAGATCATGGTGATGCATAGCAACGAGAGGGGAGAGTGTTGTCCACGTACCCTTGTAGACCGACAGCGGAAGCGTTATCACAACGCGGTTGATGTAGTCGTACGTCTTCACGATCTGACCGATCAAGTACCGAACGTACGGCACCTCCGAGTTCTACACACGTTCAGCTCGATGACGTCCTCGAACTCCGATCCAGCCGAGTGTTGAGGGAGAGTTTCGTCAGCACGACGGCGTGGTGACGATGATGATGTTCCACCGACGCAGGGCTTCGCCTAAGCTCCGCAACGGTATTATCGAGGTGTAATATGGTGGAGGGGGGCACCGCACACGGCTAAGAGATCTCAAGGATCAATTGTTGTGTCCATGGGGTGCCCCCCTGGCCCCGTATATAAAGGAGCAAGGGGGGAGGCGGCCGGCCTAGGAGGAGGGCGCGCCAAGGGGGGAGTCCTACTCCCACCGGGAGTAGGACTCCTCCTTTCCTTGTTGGAGTAGGAGAAGGGAAGGGAGAAGGAGAAAGAAGGAAGGGGGTGCCCCCCCTCCCTAGTCCAATTCGGACTAGTCCATGGGGAGGGGTGCGGCCACCCTTTCGGGCCTTTCTCTCCTTTCCCGTATGGCGCATTAAGGCCCAATACGAATTCCCGTAACTCTCCGGTACTCCGAAAAATACCCGAATCACTCGGAACCTTTCCGAAGTCCGAATATTGTCGTCCAATATATCGATTTTTACGTCTCGGCCATTTCGAGACTCCTCGTCATATCCCCGTTCTCATCCGGGACTCCGAACTCCTTCGGTACATCAAAATTCAATAAAATTGTCATCGTAACGTTAAGCGTGCGGACCCTACGGGTTCGAGAACTATGTAGACATGACCGAGACACGTCTCCGGTCAATAACCAATAGCGGGACCTGGATGCTCATATTGGCTCCCACATATTGTACGAAGATCTTTATCGGTCAGACCGCATAACAACATACGTTGTTCCCTTTGTCATCGGTATGTTACTTGCCCGAGATTCGATCGTCGGTATCTCGATACCTAGTTCAATCTCGTTACCGGTAAGTCTCTTTACTCGTTCCGTAATACAACATCCCGCAACTAACTCATTAGTTACAATGCTTGCAAGGCTTATAGTGATGTGCATTACCGAGTGGGCCCAGAGATACCTCTCCGACAATCGGAGTGACAAATCCTAATCTCGAAATACGCCAACCCAACAAGTACCTTTGGAGACACCTGTAGAGCACCTTTATAATCACCCAGTTACGTTGTGACGTTTGGTAGCACACAAAGTGTTCCTCCGGTAAACGGGAGTTGCATAATCTCATAGTCATAGGAACATGTATAAGTCATGAAGAAAGCAATCGCAACATACTAAACGATCGAGTGCTAAGCTAACGGAATGGGTCAGGTCAATCACGTCATTCTTCTAATGAGGTGATCCCGTTAATCAAATGACAACTCATGTCTATGGCTCGGAAACATAACCATCTTTGATTAACGAGCTAGTCAAGTAGAGGCATACTAGTGACACTCTGTTTGTCTGTGTATTCACACATGTATTATGTTTCTGGTTAATACAATTCTAGCATGAATAATAAACATTTATCATGATATAAGGAAATATATAATACTTTATTATTGTCTCTAGGGCATATTTCCTTCAAAAGGTTACTCTACTATCCCCGACCCTCGGTACATAGACCCAAGCCGAGACGCCTAAAGGCAGGGGTAGAACTGTAACCCCCCCCCCCACATTTCAGACAAATGCGTCCGTAAGACATGGTTCCCCCTCCCAATTCCCCATTCATACCTCGTGGGCGCCAAATCATCTTCTCCCCGGAAGTTCCCTTCTCCCAACCCCCGAAACCTCAGCCCCTCCTCCATGGCGCCCCGACCGCACCAAATTCACAGCCGCCTCCTCTCTAATCCCGGAGACGCTGCACATTTGTCGTCGTGCACTGGGCCGTGTGCCTCTTACTCCGTGCTGCGGAGCTGCCTCGACGACGGCCGCCTGAACCGTACCGGAGCCGATTCACCCCCGCCGTTGTTCACAGCGTCGGAGCGGCTCCAACTTTGGAGCCCGGCGCTGCTTCCCCGTAGCCATCGACCATCGTGACGTCTCTGCTTCCCTGACGCCGGTAGCTACCGCAACAGCGCTGGCCTCACCGACTAGGAAGTTGGAGCTGCCTACTTCACCGGGCCGCCAGATAGGTCGCACCCTCATCTCAAATCACTTTATTTAGGCGTCAATTGTCTGAATTTTTATTCTGGGCCAATCGATTCCCAATGGGAAGCAGCACCCCTCGAGCTGGCGGAGCTCCTAGGCTGCCGGTTGGCTGGTGTCTAACGTAAGGGTGCAGGGGCGCAAGTTCGCCGTGGAAGTAGCGCTTAGATGGCTATCTTAGAGTTGTGTGGGTTGAAGGTACTGCCGCCGCCGGATCTGGATGACGGTGTGTCTTTGTAGATTGGCCCGGGGGCGGGGCAACCATGGCAGTGCGGTGCGTCGGGGAGCGTTGTTTTGGTCGGGGCCACGGACGGCGGAGGCAGGCTGGTCTGCCGGTGGTCGCTGCCTCTTCGGGGAAGTTTCTGAACAGTGTGAGCCGGGAAGCACAAGACGAACATCAAGCCATCCGGCGTAGATCGGATAGTTGATACATCTCCAACGTATCTATAATTTTTTATTGTTCCATGCTACTCCCACCGTTCCTTTATATAAGGTGTATTTTTTTGATAAAATTCCACAATGTAAGGTGCATTTTTTCTAATTCCTCATAATTCTGATCTTGTCCCTCCAAAAAAAGGTAAGTATCTCTCCCCTGATTGCATGCATCTCTCCTTGTAGAGAAAAGAAAGGAAACTATGTCTCTCCCGATTGTGTGTATCTCTTTCTTTCTAGCCTAAATGATTTACTTGCCGCTAATCTACGAATTAGACAAGGGTAATTTCATCCTAAATAGTTCACAATTATGTTTCGCTAACGTGCTGAAAATAATACACTTTAGATAAAGGAATGGAGGGAGTATTATACTATCTGTTTTGGATGTTTAATGGGCTTTATTATAGACTTTAATATTATTTTTGGGACTAACATATTAACCAAAGGCCCAGTGCAAATTGTTCTTTTTTTGCCTATTTCACTGTTTTGCAGAAAAAGAATATCAAACGGAATGAAACCTTCGGGAGAGTTATTTTTGGAACAAACGCAATCCAGGAGACTTCGAGTGGACGTGAAGTAAGCAACGAGGCAGCCACGAGGTAGGGAGGCGCGCCCAGGGGGGTAGGCATGCCCCCCACCCTCGTGGCTCCACCGACCTACTTCCTTTGCCTATATATACTCACATACCCCGAAAACATCAGAGAGCACCACGAAACCCTATTTCCACCGCCGCAACCTTCTGTACGCGCGAGATCCCATCTTGGGGCCTTTTCCGGCGCTCCGCCGGAGGGGGAATTGATCATGGAGGGCTTCTACATCAACACCATAGCTTCTCCGATGATGTGTGAGTAGTTTACCACAGACCTTCGGTTCCATAGTTATTAGCTAGGTGGCTTCTTCTCTCTCTTTGGATCTCAATACAAAGTTCTCCTCGATCTTCTTGGAGATCTATTCCATGTAATTCTTTTTGCGGTGTGTTTGGCGAGATCCGATGAATTGTTGGTTTATGATCAAGATTATCTATGAACAATATTTGATTCTTCTCTGAATTCTTTTGTGCATGATTTAAATATCTTTGCAAGTCTCTTTGAATTATCAGTTTGGTTTGCCCTACTAGAATTATCTGTCTTGCAATGGGAGAAGTGCTTAGCTTTGGGTTCAATCTTGCGGTGTCCTTTCCCAGTGACAGCAGGGGCAGCAAGGCACGTATTGTGTTGTTTCCATCGAGGACAAAAAGATGGGGTTTATATCATATTGTCTGAGTTTATCCCTCTACATCATGTCATCTTGCCTAATGCGTTACTCTGTTCTTATGAATTTAATATTCTACATGCATGCTGGATAGCGGTCGATGTGTGGAGTAATAGTAGTAGATGCAGAATCGTTTCGATCTACTTGTGGCGGACGTGATGCCTGTATACATGATCATGCCTAGATATTCTCATAACTATGCGCTTTTCTATCAATTGCTCGACAGTAATTTGTTCACCCACCGTAGATTATGCTATCTTGAGAGAAGCCACTAGTGAAACCTATGGCCCCCGAGTCTATGTTCCATCATATTATTTTCCTATCAATTTACTATTTATGCCTTTGTTTATTTTGCAATCTTTACTTTCCAATCTATATCATAAAAATACCAAAAATATTTATCTTATTATCTCTATCAGATCTCACTTTTGCCCAGTGGCCATGAAGGGATTGACAACCCCTTTATCGCGTTGGTTGGAAGGTTCTTATTTGTTTATGCAGGTACAAGGCGACTTGCGTGTAACCTCCCACTGGATATATACCTTGGTTCTCAAAAACTGAGGGAAATACTTACGCTACTTTGCTGCATCACCCTTTCCTCTTCAAGGGAAAACCAACACATGCTCAAGAGGTAGCAAGAAGGATTTCTGGCACCGTCGCCGGGGAGGCTTACGCCAAGTCAAGTCAAGATTTGATCGCCCAGCAGCTAGCCATTTCTGGCACAGTTGCCAAGTCAAGTCAAGACATACCAAGTACCCATCACAAACTCTTATCCCTCGCATTACATGATTTGCCATTTTCCTCTCGTTTTCCTATCCCCCACTTCACCCTTGCCGTTTTATTCGCCCCTCTTTTCCGTTAGCCTTTTTCTCGTTAGATCTTTTTGTTTGCTTGTGTTTCCATGTGCATTCTATTTGCTTGCATCTTTGCTTGCTAAAAATCTATTGATATGGATCCACTTAAAGTGTTCTACTTGGATCATCTTCGAGCTCGTGCTAAAACCCCAACTAGTTTTTGCATGTCTTGATAATTTGTTTGCCTATAAAATGCCTATGCATAGGAAGTACGTTAGACTTAGATGTGTTTATCACGTGTTCTATGATGCTCTCTTTGTGCTTTAATTCTTGTCTTTGATGTGAGCATCAGTAAAATTATCAATGCCTAGCTAGGGGCATAAAATGATAGCGCTTGTTGGGAGGCAACCCAATTTTATTTTTGTTTCTTGCTTTTGTGTTTCTGTTTAGTAATAAATAATTCATCTAGCCTCTGTTTGGATGTGTTTTTATGTTTTAATTAGTGTTTGTGCCAAGTAGAACCAATAGGATCTTCTTGGGTGATAGTGGTTTGATCTTGCTGAAAAGGACAGAAACTTCGCGCTCACGAAAATAATTGTTAAAATTCACCAGAACGTGATATAATACTAAATATTTTTGCAGTAGATCAATATACAAATTTTCCAGGTTTTCCTAGTTAGTCAGAATTTTGGAGTTCCAGAAGTATTCGAACAAATCTGATAACTACAGACTGTTCTGTTTTTGACAGATTCTGTTTTTCGTGTGTTGTTTGCTTATTTTGATGAATCTATGGCTAGTATCATGGGGTATGAACTATAGACAAGTTGGAATACAGTAGGTTTAACACCAATATAAATAAAGAATGAGTTCATTACAGTACCTTGAAGTGGTGATTTGTTTTCTTATACTAACGGAGCTCATGAGATTTTCTGTTGAGTTTTGTGTTGTGAAGTTTTCAAGTTTTTGGGTAAAGATTTGATGGATTATGGAATAAGGAGTTGTAAGAGCCCATGCTTGGGGATACCCAAGGCACCCCAAGGTAAAATTCAAGGACAACCAAAAGCCTAAGCTTGGGGATGCCCCAGAAGGCATCCCCTCTTTCGTCTTCGTCCATCGGTAACTTTACTTGAGGCTATATTTTTATTCACCACATGATTTGTGTTTTGCTTGGAGCGTCTTGTATGATTTAAGTCTTTGCTTTAGTTTACCACAATCAAACTTGCTGTACACACCTTTTGGAGAGACACACATGAATCGGAATTTATTATAATACTTTTGTGCTTCACTTATATCTTTTGAGCTAGATAATTATGCTCTAGTGCTTCACTTATATCTTTTTAGAGCACGGTGGTGGTTTTATTTTATAGGAATTATTGATCTCTCATGCTTCACTTATATTATTTTGAGAGTTCTTTAGAACAGCATGGTAATTTACTTTGGCTATAAAATTAGTCCTAATATGATAGGCATCCAAGACGGGTATAATAAAAACTTTCATAAATAGTGCATTGAATACTATGAGAAGTTTGATACTTGATGATTGTTTTGAGATATGAAGATGGTGATATTAGATTCATGCTAGTTGAGTAGTTGTGAATTTGAGAAATACTTGTGTTGAAGTTTGCAAGTCCTGTAGCATGCACGTATGGTAACCATTGTGTGACAAATTTGAAACATGAGGTGTTCTTTGATTGTCATCCTTCTGTGTGGCGGTCGGGGACGAGCGATGGTCTTTTCCTACCAATATATCCCCCTAGGAGCATGCGCGTAATTCTTGGTTTTTGATGACTTGTAGATTTTTGCAATAAGTATGTGAGTTCTTTATGACTAATGTTGAGTCCATGGATTATACGCATTTTCACCTTTCCATTATTGCTAGCCTCTTCGGTACCGTGCATTGCCCTTTCTCAGCTTGAGAGTTGGTGCAAACTTCACCGGTGCATCCAAACCCCATGATACGATACGCTCTATCACACATAAACCTCCTTATATCTTCCTCAAAACAGCCATCATACCTACCTATTATGGCATTTCCATAGCCATTCTGAGATATATTGCCATGCAACTTTCCACCGTATCATTTATTATGACATGCTTCATCATTGTCATATTGCCTTGCATGATGTAGTTGACATCGTATTTGTGGCAAGGCCACCATTGCATAATTTTTCATACATGTCACTCTTGATTCATTGCCCATCCTGGTACAGCACTGGAGGCATTCATATAGAGTCATATTTTGTTCTAGTATCGAGTTGTAATCATTGAGTTGTAAATAAATAGAAGTGTGATTATCATCATTAATAGAGCGTTGTCCCAAATAAAAATAGGAAAAAAGGAGAAAGGCTAAAAAAAGGCCCAAAAAAAGAGAAAATAAATAAAAGGGCAATGCTACTATCCTTTTTTTCCACACTTGTGCTTCAAAGTAGCACCATGATATTTATGATAGAGAGTCTCTTGTTTTGTCACATTCATATACTAGTGGGAAATTTTCATTATAGAACTTGGCTTGTATATTCCAACAATGGGCTTCCTCAAATGCCCTAGTCTTCATGAGCAAGCAAGTTGGATGCGCACCCACTTAGTTTCTTTTGTTGAGCTTTCATACATTTATAGCTCTAGTGCATCCGTTGCATGGCAATCCCTACTCCTTGCATTGACATCAATTGATGGGCATCTCCCTAGCCCGTTGATTAGCAGCGTTAGTGAGAGACTTTCTCCTTTTTTTGCTTGTCATCGGGGTTGTGCATGATGAGAGCATTCTTGTGTGACGAAAATGAAGCATAGCCAGACTATATGATTTTGTAGTGATAAGCTTTCTTTGGCCATGTTATTTTGAGAAGACATAATTTCTTAGTTAGTATGCTTGAAGTATTATTATTTTTATGTCAATATAAAACTTTTGTCTTGAATCTTTCGGATCTGAACATTCATCCCACAATAAAGAGAATTACTTAGGAAATTATGTTAGGTAGCATTCCACATCAAAAATTCTATTTTTATCATTTACCTCCTCGAGGACGAGCAGGAATTAAGTGTGGGGATGCTTCATACGTCTCCAACGTATCTATAATTTTTTATTGTTCCATGCTATTATATTATCTATTTCAGATGTTTAATGGGACAAACCTATTAACCGAAGGTCGAGTGCAAATTGCTGTTTTTTGCCTATTTCAGTGTTTCGCAGAAAAGGAATATCAAATGGAATCCAAACGGAATGAAACCTTCGGGAGAGTTATTTTTGGAACAAACGCAATCCAGGAGACTTGGAGTGGACGTCAAGGAAGCAACGAGGCGGCCACGAGGTAGGGAGGCGCCCCCAGGGGGTAGGCGCGCCACCCACCCTCGTGGGCCCCTCGTGGCTCCACCGACCTACTTCCTTTGCCTATATATACTCATATACCCCAAAAACATTAGAGAGCACCACGAAACCCTATTTCCACCACCGCAACCATCTGTACCCGCAAGATCCCATCTTGGGGCCTTTTTCGGCGCTCCACCAGAGGGGGAATCGATCATGGAGGGCTTCTACATCAACACCATAGCCTCTCCGATGATGTGTGAGTAGTTTACCAGAGACCTTCGGTTCCATAGTTATTAGCTAGATGGCATCTTCTCTCTCTTTGGATCTCAATACAAAGTTCTCCTCGATCTTCTTGGAGATCTATTCGATGTAATTCTTTTTGCGGTGTGTTTGTCGAGATCCAATGAATTGTGTGTTTATGATCGAGATTATCTATGAACAATATTTGATTCTTCTCTGAATTCTTTTATGCATGATTTAAATATCTTTGCAAGTCTCTTTGATCATGCCTAGATATTCTCATAACTATGCGCTTTTCTATCAGTTGCTCGACCGTAATTTGTTCACCCACCATAGATTATGCTATCTTGAGAGAAGCCACTAGTGAAGCCTATGGCCCCCGGGTCTATCTTCCATCATATTATTTTCCTATCAATTTACTATTTCTACCTTTGTTTATTTTGCAATCTTTACTTTCCAATCTATATCATAAAAATACCAAAAAAAATTATCTTATTATCTCTATCAGATCTCACTTTTGCAAGTGGCCGTGAAGGGATTGACAACCTCTTTATCGCGTTGGTTGCGAGGTTATTATTTGTTTGTGCAGGTACAAGGCGACTTGCGTGTAACCTCCTACTGGATTGATACCTTGGTTCTCAAAAACTGAGGGAAATACTTACGCTACTTTGCTGCATCACCCTTTCCTCTTCAAGGGAAAACCAACGCATGCTCAAGAGGTGGCAACAGTACCAAAATAAAATAAAATAGTTTGACCCCAATTTAGTCTTCAGTCAACAGACGTGTGACCACTCTCGTACCTTGTTGTTGATCTCTTAGGGTATTTCTTCCGATCAGAGAGATGCGTCGTTCTTAACATTATGTGTTTTTGGCATCTTCACCCACACCGTCTTCCGACTCACCGCAGCTGCTCCAAGAAGGGAAGCATACACCAGAAGGGAGCTATAGTCCCTACTCAACAGCTCCCTGCATCGAATGCGCATGCCCGACATGGACTTCCACAACAACTGTAGAGCCATCGACAAGTCAGCACATGATGCTCACTCCTATGGATGGTGGCCAGATATGTTGTACCCTCATCTTACTTGTGTGCAACATATATGTCTTTGTTATTAATCTAAGCATGGAAAATAGATTATCACATTTCACTGTATATTCATGCTGATCTCTTACGGGTCTTGTTCAGGAGTTAATGCTGTTCCATAGTTCAGCTAAGAGACTTGTTCTTTAGGTAACGCTGTTCCATAGTTATCATCCATCAGCCAATGCTATCCCACAGGCTGGTGATTATAGTATTATACCACTTCTTGTATAACCTATGTTGTTCCTTAATACTTTTGTGTGCCATCTAGTTAATCTCGAGAACAAACGATACATATTTTGTGTCTTTCATTAGCAGTAGTGCGGTCAAGAAAAACCCGCTACTGATGCAAATTTAGTAGTAGCGCGTGAGGGCTAAACCGTGCTGCTACAAAAATCGACCAACAGTAACCAACAACCTAGGTTTAGCAGCAGCGCGGGGTCACGGTGCGCGCTACTCCTACAGCAATAGTAGTAGCGCACATTTTTCTCATGTTGCTGCTGCTAATTTTGAAATTGTCCACACGATGGGCCCCATTTAGCAGTAGCGCGTGTGAGGAAAGCGCGTTGCTGCTACGCTCTTATCAGTAGCGTGTTTTCGCTCCCGCGCTACTGTTAAGTCGCAGCACCCCACCACCTTTTTCCACCCACCCATCCTCTCCCCCATCTCCTCTCCTCCCTTTCCCCTACCTCCCATCCTCCCTTTCTCACTCTTCTTCTTCCTCAATACTTCTCCCCCCATTACTCTCCCTCTTCTACCTACCTTTCTCTCTCTTCATTACTCCTAGCTAACTACACGACCTCCATTAATGCATCTCCTTTCTCTTTTTCCTTCCCCCTCCACTAGTTGAAGTTGTCTTCTCCGAAATTAGCTAGCTAGATAGATGTAGCATTTAGTTAAGTGACCTATTTGCCCCCTAACTAGATCTATCTTTGTCAAGAAGAGCGTTGTGCACTTTTGATCTCCCTACATCATAATCTTCACCGTGTGCTCGATCTCGAGATAGAGGTGGTTAAAATTTCATCCTTTTGCAAAATGGAAACATGTGTATGTGTGTGTGATATGATAATTGGGCAATATGATGGAAATTGTGTGTTTGGCATGAGTTGACGCCAAATCGTGCTTTTGAATTGCCTATGTTTTGCTGAAATGTCGATTTATTTCCGTTTTGCCGAATTCCGAGCAAACTCTAGATCTATATGTCCTATTTTTAGGGAAGGTCATGCCGAATTTTTGTATGACTTTGATGCATGCACGCATTTTTATAATGAATTTGTTTAGTATTATCGTGCACACATTCATGATGGTCAGTGGAACGATGGTGGACAAGTGGTTGCGGTCGGCGGTGTAGGACATGAAAGAAAATAACCGGATAGAGGTTTTATGTCCGTGTCGAAAATGCAAAGGAATAGTTTGGCTCGACCCCTATGACGATGGTCGTGTCAAAGCGCACCTGCTCATGACTAGATCATGGATGGCTATACTCGGTGGATAATTGAAGATGAGGATGATGATGTTGAGGACGCCGACGGGGCAGGCAATGATGACACGGGGCAAGACGAAGAGATGATCGATAATGGCGGCGGGGAAGAAACCAGACATGGCGGCGGAGAGAACGTGGACTCCACGCAGTAGAGTTCGTCGGTACTAAGTTCGATCATGCGGGACCCTCATGTTCAAGCACTGCTTGGAAGGGAGACGAGTACTGAGAGAGCTGCTTCTAGAGAGGAGGCTCAGCTGGAGCAACTGGTGGTAGACTCGAACACTCCATTGTATGATGGCTGCAATCCTGAGGTGACCCGCTTGAGTTTCACGCTCCAACTCCTGAATACGAAGGCTAAAAACAAATGGACTGACACTAGCCTCGGTGAGCATCTCAAGTACCTAAAGGATGTTCTTCCCACGGGGAATCTATGTCCTACTAGTATTGGTGAGGCCAAGAAGACCGTGTGCCCTCTTGATCTGCCGCACATTAGATACCATGCATGCACCAACGATTGCATAATTTATCAGAAGGAGCACGTGGAAAAAACAAGTTGTCCGGTGTGCAATGCTTCTCGATACAAAAAGGCAAGAAGAAATGTCCCCAGAAAGTTGTATGGTACTTACCGATCACTCCCCATCTCCAGCGGTATTTCGTAGATCCCAAGGAAGCAAAGCTAATGCGCTGGCACGCGGAGAGGAAGAAGCCCGACGATGGAGATGATCCGAAGCTAAGACACGTCAAGGATGGAAGCCAGTATAGAGCGTTGAACAACTTCTATCGGTATTTCGAATGTGATGCAAGGAACATCGTGCTCGGCGCGTGTACCGATGGCATGAATCCGTTTGGCAACCAGACCACCAACCATAGCACATGGCCCGTGTTTGTATGGATGTACAACCTCCCCCCTGGTTGTGCATGAAGTCGAAGTACATTCACATGAGCATGCTTATTCAAGGGCCGAAACAACCAGGAAATAATATTAATTTGTATCTGGGGCTACTTCAAGAGGAGTTAGACACGTTATGGAAAGCACCGACCAAGGCATGGGACGCCAGCAAAGGCGAGTATTTCTACATGAGAGCCGTGCTGATCACGACGGTGCATGACTATCTCGGTTACGGATATGTCAAAGGCCAGGTGTGCCATGGATATTGCGGATGCACGCGGTGCATAGATGATACGACATCTCAGTAGCTAACGTCAAGGAAAGATGGAGGGTCTGGGAAAATCGTGTACATGGGGCATCGAAGATGGCTTGAACAGGACGACCCGTGGAGAAACCGTGGAGATCTATTCAATGGTCACGCTAAGCATCGAGGACCTCCACGTAAGCACAGTGGTGCCGAAATTCATGAGCTGTTGAAAAACTGGAAGGAGTGCCCCACGCCAGGAAAGACGATGAAAAAGGCGCTGGAGCCGCTGCTGAAGGTATGGAAGATGAGGTCTATGTTCTGGGACTTGGAGTACTAGCACAAACTCGATACACCTCATTTCCTTGATCAAATGCATATCTGTAAGAATGTCCTTGAGAGCTTGCTCGCGACACTGATGAACATGCCGGATAAGACCAAGGATGGGCCGAAGGCAAGAAAAGACTTGCAAGATTTGAATATCAGGTAATATCTGCACATGCCGCCCCGTAAAAAGTCAGACGAGACAGATATGGAGACAGAGGCGCGGGAGAAGAAGGGCAAGAAAATAAAGAAAGAGGATTATTGCCCCTTCTTGCTTCACCTTAAGTCAGGCTGAGATCGATCAATTCTTTAAGTGCCTTACCGTAGTCAAAGTTAGTTCCGGTTATTGTGGCAAGAGAAGCAGATATCTAGACACGGACAAGAAAAGGTTCAGCGGGATGAAGTCCCATGACTGTCATGTGATGATGACACAGATACTACCTGTTGCCCTTAGAGGGATAATGGACAAGCACGTTCGTGACACGCTTATTGGCCCGTGGAACTTTTTCGACGTCATCTCTCGAAAGTCGATCAGTGTGAAGCAGCTCCGAAGGCTACAGGAAGAGATTGTTGTGATACTGAATGAGCTTGAGATGTACTTCCCGCCCGCGTTCTTTGAAGTGATGGTGCATCCGTGTGTCCATATTGTGGACGACATAATAGACCTGGGGCCGTCATTTCTGCACAACATGATGCCGTTTGAGAGGATGAATGGGATCATCAAAGGGTTCGTTCGTAACATGTCCCGTCCGGATGGAAGCATTGTCCAGGGCTATCTGACACAAGAGTGCATCTCTTTCCGCGAGAATTTTCTATATGGCACAGACCAGCCGCCTGGTGCTAGTGTTGGTTTGCTCGTTAACAAGCACGATGGGAGGCTCGAAGGAGAAGGTCACTCCAACGGTCGCAGGGAACTGCACGTGGCATACTTAGATCGACGCAGCGACTTTGACAGAGCAAACTTGGTAGTGCTACAACACCTAGATGAGGTAGATCCTTTCGTGGCACTACACAAAGAAGTTATCGCAAAGAAGTATCGTGACTGGGGGGTATGCAGGATGGACGCCGAAGTTACTAGAGAGCACAACTCCACTTTCCTGCATTTGTTCAAAGAGCATATTAATGCTAATCCCCCGGAGGAGGGATCTAAGGACGGATTGCTCATATACGCCTTAGCACATGGCCCCTCGCCCAACCTCGTAACCTATGAGGCATACGATATCAGCGGATACACGTTGTACACAGAGGCCAAAGATATGGACAGTGATGATCAGAACTCAGGGGTGACGATGGAATGCATGACCGGGAGCGACAACGACGCAACTGAAAGATTTTACGGAAGGGTCAAGGAGATCTGGGAGCTTGACTACTCTGGACTGCACAACACGACGATGTTCCGTGTCAGATGGGCTTAGAATGTCGAAAGAGAAAACCGTAATTTCACTACCATGACTATACCCGACACCAAGAGCACTACCGTGAACGCTATCGCAAAAAACGAGCCATGGGTACACGCTAAGCACGTGACACAATGCTTCTTCATAACTGACCCGCGCAATCCTAGCCGTGTTGTCGTGAGGAGAGGCAAAAGGAACATCATTGGAATGGATGGAGTCGCCAACGAGGAAGACTACGATCAGTACGGCAACCCAATGAGGGTAGATGACGATGATGATGAAGTATATGTCAAAAGAAGAATCAATACTACATTACCTAAGAAAAATCGTACTCCATGGAAAAGGCAAAGTCACAATGAGGGGCTCAATTATTCTTCAACGAACAAGAAGGGAAAGAAGGTAACTCAAAAACGAAAACGTCAACGCTGAGGAACCGTATGTTATTGGTCAAATGATGTAATATATATGTTCCTATTTTGTAGACACACTTAGCCATTATTATGCATGGGTCCAATGATGTAATATATATGTTCCTATTTTGTATACATATTTAATCGTCAAATGATGCAATATATATCGCCTTCCCTTCGTTCACTGCTCTCGGAAAAAAAAAAAAAGTTAGAGAAAATAAAGGGAAAGAAAATAGAAGGAAACAAATAGGAAAACTGTTATATAGGTACTAGTTATAGCAGCAGCGCTTTTGTGAGAAAAGAGCTACAACTAGTCAAGATAGCAGTAGCGGTTTCTACACAAAACCGCTATAGCTACCTGGAGTAGCTATAGCGCGTTTTTCCTAAACGCGCTACTGCTATGCCCACTTAACCCCCAAAATCCCCACTCCTCCCTTCATCTCGCCTCTTTTCCCCCAAATCCCGACACTCTCTCCCCATCGCGCCGCCGGAGCCCTGCGCTCGCCCCCGAGGCCGACCCCGACCGACCCCGGCGCCGGCTCCGGCCGTGGCCCCCAACCCCGACCCCGGCCCCGACCCTGACCCAGACCCCAGCCCCAACGCTCGACCCCAACCCCGACCCCTCCCAACCTCCGCCGTCGTCGGGCCTGCACCCTCCGTAAGCCCCCCACTGCTCCTCCTCTCTCTGGTAGCTAGGTTTTTTGGTTAATTTACTTAGGTTTTAGTTAGGGCAGATGGTTAATTAGGTTATATATTTAGTTATGAATTTAGCTAAGTTTTTTCTTCAAGTTCTATATTTTTCTTGCTTTTATATGCAAATTTGATGTGGACATGTGATGTTTTGGACATGTCATATTTGGAATTTGGACATGTCATTTGGACATGATGATTATGTGCAGGGTAAATGATCCGAGTGGCCTATGTTACGCCGGAATGTTGATTCATTTCCGTTCCGGTGAATTTCAGGTGCTCGATATGTCCACTTTTTAGCAAAGGTCATGCAGAAATTTTCTGTGAATTTTGGCATGATTTGTGCTAGATAGTAGGCATATCGAGTGCTGGGAGTTAATGGGAAACGACATTCCGACAAACATAGATTTCTTTTTTATGTCATTTCTCATTTTTTTCATAGTTTTAGAATTAAACGAGGAGACTTAATCATAGGAAACATGTCGAACAACGAAGAAACTGGGCCTTCTGACCAAGATGCAGACGAGAGGGATTATGAGGGTGAACAAGAGTACCTCGACTATTTGACTGCTAAGCAATTGCATAGTCAAGGTTTGCAGGTCGGCCTCGATGATGGTACTGATGCCGACATCAACACCGACGGGGCCGGCATCGATGGCGGCCCCGAGACCGGCGAGGAAGGTACCGCTACTGAAAAGAAGAAGCAGAAGATACGAAATCCTAACAAACTAGGGATTGGAGAACTGGTGATCACAAAGATGGCACCTGGCAAGTTTGAGCCATTAGAGCCGGAAAAACCTCGCAAGTGCTATGGGAACCAAGTAGGATGCATACTACAGGAATGCGCGAGCATCAACAACGATGACTTAAGGAGTAAAGAACATTTGACGCAGGTGCTCCTGACGAAGTTGCACAAGAGATTCAAGTTCCCCGACCGGGATGATAACATAGAACAACCGTGGGATGATTCGAGGATGAAAAAGATTAATAATCACGCCATGGGCATGTTCATCAATGATTTGGCCTACTGGAAAGGGAGGGTGAAACGAGCTATTGAGGCTGAAGAACCCCTGTCCAAGATTCTAGAGGAAAATCCTACACTTACGGAAGAGGAGTTCGAAAATTTCAAGGACACTTGTGCTACCGAGGCAGCCAAGGCTAAGGCTGTGAAATTCAAGAGCCTTCAGCAAATGAACACGGGAAAGCATCGCCTCGGAAGGCGTGGCTACCTCGGTAAAAGGCCCATATGGGATAAGGAGGACGCGGAACGTGAAGCCGCGGGTATCTCAGACCCCTTCGCGAAGTTAACCAACCCCTTGGAGCGTGACTTCATCAGGGCCCGCTACAAGTGGGACAAGGAAAAGAAGGTTTTTTACACGGACCAGATCACGAGGAAATTGATTAGACTACTGGTAATTATTCTTTTACCACCTTACATTTAGCTCCAGATCTATTCGACTACACATTCCTAAACGGTTCACGCTCCTTCTGCAGGAGAAGCAACACCAGCTTGCAGCTGAAAGCCCTACTTATCCGATGAGGCCCAAGTGGGACACCCCTCTCAACCGGGCCTTGAACGAACTTAAGGGACTCCCTTTGGGCCAGTGGCCGCAATATGGTTGTGTGCACGGCGCTGGAGACGGCACACGTGGAAGGTATTTTACAACGAGGGCCTGGAGGCAAAGAAGAAGAAAAAGAAGTTTAGTCAGGCGGACATCGACGCGAAGGTGAAGCTTGCGGTCGAGAAAAAAGCAGCTGAGGACACGAAAAAAACAGCCGAGAAGAAAAATGAGTTCTACAGCAGGCAGTCAATGCAGCTGTACCTGCCTGCAGAAATGATTTTGCTACTAACCTGGTTCCAGCTATCATCAACTGGACGAAGTAAAAACCAGACAAGACGATACATGATTTCCCGTTGCCCAGTTTCATCGGGAGCAACTCCGTGAACAACGACACCACCGCACCATCACTTTCTCATGCAACCGGGCCTCCGCTCACAGTCGCTCCCGCTCATAGCAGCCCATCCTCAGTCTCTGGCGCGCTAGGTGGGCCTTCGTGTTTGGCTGAGCTCGACGCCCTCACGGTAATTACATGTCGAACCAACATATATATATATATATATATATATATATATATATATATATAGAATATTCCATTTTCGTTGCCTTTCGGATGTTTTACGCCACAGACATGTGTTTGCAGGCCGAAGAAACCCCGTGCACCATACTCTACTTGATCAAAGGCCAAAAGGTGGACGTGGGAAAGGGGATTATAATGAACCCCTTGCAACCCACGTTCCACAACCAGCCGATCCCCGCTTGGCACTTCAGGGTTAACTTGTCTAGTGTGAAATCGGGGCACGAGGATTTGCCTCCTCCAGTACAGCATGTGGAAGAGGACGATGAGACCCCGCCGCGGATTGGAAGCTGGATGGGTTGGGTGCTGCTATGGCAAAAGAATCTTATTCGTCTGGAGCCGGCCGAGAGCACACCAATAACCACACATCAACAAGCATGTGCGGAGACCACCACCCCGCCTACGCAATTACCAGCTCCTGTAGTGCCGGGTGAGAGCGGCGGACGACGTGATGAAGGGGGTGCAATAGTCACTACAACAACAATACACTTTTGTGATGATACGTGTTTGTCACAGTAGGTCACGTTTTCTGTCATGCATGTACATCCATGAAAAATTTACGGCAGAATCAAGATAGTCATACCTATGCTGTCGTAGAAGTGTTCCATGACATTACCAAAATTATCATCACGGAAGTGTCCACTTCCATGACGATAAATCGCACGTCATAGAAGTGCTTTCGTCAAGGGTGACCGACACGTGGCATCCACCGTAACGGAAAGCCGTTAAGCTATCGGGTCCGGATTTGGATCCGATGACCCGTTAACAGCCCCGACCAATGGGGATTTTCCATGTGTAAAATCATCATTGGCTGGAGGAAACACGTGTCGGCTCACCGTTGGGACAGATGTCATCCAATCATTGGACCCAAAGCGCCTATGATACGCCGACACGTGGCACAGCCAAACAGAGGCCCATTCCTGTGAAAAGGCCAGCCCATTTGACTTGGTCAAAATGTGGCGGGCCGGCCCACGGCAAGCCTGTTAACGGCCTGTTCGCATATAGCCCATTTACGGCCCGCTAACCCAGGGCCCGTTTACGGCCTATCCGAATTAGGCCCAGTAGCGTAAGCTGGGGCGTCCAATATAATTCCAGCCTGTTTTAACTTCTGGCCCATGTATGGCCCATGACGTCTTTCGGCCCATATGAGGCCCTTAGTAACCCTCGGCCCCTTAACGGCCCGTGGTAAAACTGGTCGTAATGAACAGTGTATCACTTTATACCCATTAACGGCCCATTATTCAGTTGGGCCGTTTCCAGCCCATGTTATCTTTCGGCCTTCTCAGGCCCATTTATTCTTGGGCTCATTTCCATCATTCGTTTACTTACGGCCCGTTACTATCATTTTCTACTTGTGGGCCAAATTCAGCCCATGGTTACAGTCGGCCCGTTTGTGGCCCGTTAATACGTTGGGCCGTTTTCATAGCGTCATCAAATACGGCCGATTAACGAAGGCCCGTTATGGTGGGCCCATATGCGAACGATTTCAACTCTAGCCCATTTATGGCCATAATGTGGTCTGTTATTGGCCCATGTTTGGCCAACCGATCATAAGGCCCGTAGAAGGCCCATTGATGAAATGGCCCGTAGAAGTCCCATTGTGTCTACGACCCGTATAAGGCCCATTGCTTCTACGCCCCGTAGAATGCCCATTGTTTCTACGGCCCTTAGAAGGCCCATTGTTTCTATGGCCCGTAGGAGGCCCATGTGAACTACAGTAAATATGTAGCCCATGGTTACTGTGGCCTAGTTTTAAAAAATAGGTTATTGCTGCCCCTAGCAAACCGCGGAAAAAGAACTGCACTGACTACAAGAAAACAGATAAACAAGATAATAAGGAAATAAATAAGCAAGCAACTTACGCTAGGCTATCATGGCTATTACACATATTACATCCACTGGGCATCAAAGTTCGCCACCAGTGCAAATATAGGGAACACCCTACACTATGCAAAAATGGCTTGCTGTTTTCTTCAGCCGGCGGCTGCACGTTAAGAACAAATTTTGTATCGCACCAAAACAAATTACAAATATAAAACAAAAGGAAGGTTGGCATAAAAGTTAACAGTCTAGCAGATAAATGCACCACCAGAAGTTCAGAAGCTCAGTTCATTTGACCTGACTGTTATGTTTTCATGTTGTATTGTCCGATGGAGCATCATAACCTTCGCCTTCAGTTATCCTAGGCTCCTGAACAACATAGCAAATGTCTGATAGTCTGGTTTCAAAACCATGCATATCTTGAGAAAATCAAACAATGTGTCTCATTGTTTCACAAAGGGTCTCTGTTAGGGAATGGACTTGTGTCTGGAGCGCAGATACAACATTGTTTTGAGCTTGCATATCTTGATCATGAGGCAGTTTGGACGAGATTGCCTTAACAACCAACCCAGTATTACGCAGGAACGTGCTTTTGGCACTGTTAGTGGACAGGTACTGACCCACTGCAGCAAGAGCTGACATTGCGGTTATAGTTGCCTCGCCACCTTCAGAAGGTGGCGGTTCCACCATTTTTTCCATAACTCACTGAAAAGTTGAGGTTTTACATTGGTAGTACCAAAACAGAAGATATTATGGAGGCAGCAAAACCAAACAAAATAGCTTTGGTCTATATACAGAACTTATTCTGGTGAACCCATGTAAAATAATAGTTGTATTTTATTGCAAAGTACATAATAAAACCAGGTTCCAAACATATGACCATGTACCATCGCTAATGTATTGTCTATTTCTTCACATTGTATTGAGGGCTAAGGATAAAGAGACGAAGTTTATAATACGGTAAGCATAGTATGACATCATTGATATCACAAAACAACTGAGAACAGACAAACAGACAATTGTAACGTTCTGTGGGCAAGTCCAGCACTGAACTAGATTACAGGTCAAGATCAAAGGAACATCACTCCTCTCTTTTAAACCTTGTAAGGTGCAATGATACGCTAAGACAATTGTGTATGAAATTGAAAAGAGTAATAGACATTGGCTGCAAACCATGCAGTTCAAGGCACAAGTCAGAGTAAGTAGTAGTTAAAAGGCATGAGGATTAAGGACATACAAGATCGGCTTTGACTAGTGTAGTCACGCCCTTCTTCTTGCTGGTGTGACAGTCCTTGAAGATTTCCAAAGCATTTGGTTCAGGTACCTTTTGGTCCTTGCGGGCTTTCCTCTGCATTTGGAACAAGTCAATATAGATCTGATAATATGGTACAACGAAAAGAGTGAAACAGCACCTATTACAAGAGCCTTGCAGTATGCAATATAGCTACGAGATCTTGTCGTCTATTGGAATTTCACTTTCGTACGGTTGGCCTTGTTCTTTGAACAGTTCACCTACAAGAAGATAGATTTGTGTGGCACATGCGTAAATAGGACTTCAACATGTGATCTGAGCACATATATATAATGTACCTGATACTTCGGATCGGACCAGTGTTTAACGAGGCCTCTCCAGTCTTCATTAGATATATTTTCCACTAGAGATGTTTGGGCAAGTTCACTGTTAGCCTTTCCTTCAAAGTGAGTTTTCCTCAAGTTATACTGATACTGTCGTAGAACAGACTTGAAAACATGGGTGCAAGCTTGTCTGGTTGCATCATCTTGGCTATCCAACTTGCACCTCATCTGTTGAAAATTATGGGAATCTCATTATCAGCAACCTAGAAAGTATTGGACAGAGCAACACGATATTACTAGTTTCCATACATAACCATACTTATAGATAAATGGTCGAGGAAGGTGTTGAACTGGGTTTCGTCTTTTTCATTCTTGTGTTGAATCCATGTTGGGAGGATACGTACATGACACCTAATAGCAACCGCTGCCTCTTGTACTAACTTGGCTGACTCTATAGCATCACATGGCCTTTTTAAACCTGCCTCAAAACGGATCTCCATTCTTCCTGCTCTAGATTTAGTTAACCTATCGAGCATTATCCCTGATGTTTGTTTCCTCTTGCGCCTAGGTGCTAGTCCAACAACAAACATAGGAAGTGTTAGTGTACATCAAACTGTGAGACTACATATAAAGAAGCATGCAACTGTAACTTGACTCCAGCAACTACCTTCTTGCTGTTGAAGCTCACAAAGTTCATCTGATCTTGCCAAATCATCTTGTGTCAAGAGTGCTTCAGAAGTACTGTCAGGTGGCAAGGGAGCTTGGGAACGTGCTGCTAGCTGAGTTGACCAATGAGTAAATCGTGCAGCTGGTGGTACTGTGGAAGGTGTTGCAACAACTAGGGTTGTCTCTGCTTGTTTGGTGGCAGTTATTTGTTTCTGTTTGGCTTGTTCTGCAGCTCGTTTAGCACGGGATACCCTGTCGGTACAATTTTCCGCTGGACTTTGACCTTCTATTGCACCATCAGTACCGGCAGAATCTGCAGGATTCTTCTGCTTCCCTTTCCCTGTCGTTCTCGCTTGCTTCCTCTTTCTATGTGCCATGTTAAGTCAAGCTGACAAGAAAAAGGAATAACAATTTAGTTCTTCAGAACAAATTGATGCGTGATACAGACGAAGTAAACTTTGATGTTAGACAACCACATGATAGGAGGATGTAATATGTAAGAAAAACAGGACGGCATGAGATAACCACAACTATGATGTGTAAACTAAGCAGAAGACATTTCACTAAATTAGAAGAAATGCAATGGAAGGTAGACACTATATCAAAGATGCTACAAATATCACTCTACCAAGTTAACAGTGTCTCATCATAAATGCCGTTTAAACAAATGTGAAGCAGTACAAGAAATAAATCATATGCAAGATTCAAACAACATCACACTATCAATTTAAAGGTCTCTCGTCATTAGTACCATTGCATATTCATAGCATTGCATATTCACAGCTTATGATGTGTAAACTAAGGAGAAGGCATTTCATTAGAAGCAATGAAAGCTAGACACCATATGAAAGATGCAACGAATATCACTCTACCAAGATAAAACTATCTCGTCATAAGTGCCATTTGAACAAATGAGTAGTACAAGCTAGAAAAGAATGCGAGATGTAACCTATATCACACTCCGAAGTCAAACGTGTCTTATGATTAGTGATTGTTGCAGGTTACACAACAGTAGTAATTTGTTGTAAGAACATGGTGTGATAGACAGATATTGTATGTTCTAGAAATAGGAACACGTGTCTTATTCAAGTATAATGTGTAAAGTAAGCAGATGGAATTCAACAAAATTAGAAGCAATACAAGCTAGACATCACACATAAGATGGAACCACAAATAACAGTGCCAAGTTAGAGGGAGCACCGGTGATGGTGCACTAGGGGAGATGTGCTCATCATAAACACAGCTACGTTGAGTGTCTATGCATGTGTTGTCTTGGAAATCATCTTCGGGGGATGGAGGAGTAGAAACTGTAGAGTCCCTCCATTTGGAAGGAGCACCTTTATCCGCTGCCTTGCTAACTTCCTTCCGCTTTATTGATTTTGAATTGTCAAGTAAAACCGACAAGAAAAGCAATAAAATTCTCTCTTCAGAACTCATTCATGCATGATACTGACAATCACTACTTTGATGTAAGGCAAACACATGATACCAGGATGGAATATGTACGAAAAACAGGACGGCATGGCATGTTCACAACTGTTTGTGTAAACTAAGCAGAAACCATTCCAACAAATAAGAAGCAATGCAAGCTAGACACCACATGAAAGATGCAACCAATATGACTCTGCCAAGTTAAAAGTGTCCCATCATAAATGGCATTTCAACAAATTAGAAGCAGCGCATGCTATAAATCATATCAAAGATGCAACTAATATCACACTGCATATAGTGAAGGTGTCTCGTCATATTGATTTATGCGGGATACAAAAAAACAATAGTTTTATGTGAGGACATGCTTAATAGACAGATGTACTATGTACTAAAAGTAGGAAGGCATGTCACATTAACAGGTATAATGTATAAACTAAGCAGAATAGCACATGCAATTTAACCAGATTAGAAGAATTATAATCTAGACACCATATGCAAAAAGCAACCACATATCACGCTGCCAAGTTAGAGCAAGCACCTGCGATGCTAGTGTAGGGGAAATGCGGTAATCAACTATAGAGCTACGTTCACTATCTTCATCTAGCCTTGATGTTTCTTGAGAATCATGTGGGGAGGCTGACGCTGCATTCTTTAAATGAGGATCTTTTATCACAATAGTCCACTGGCCTGACTGCCTCATCATAAGTGATTGATGAGGGATACACAAGAACATTAGTTTGATGTAAGAACATGGTTAATAGACAGATGTACTAGTATGTACCAAAAACAGGAAGGCGTGTCATATTCAAAGGTATAGTGTGTAAGCTAAGCAGATGCAATTTAACCAAATTGGAAGCAATACAAGCTAGACATCCGACTGGAGTGGTGAGCATGATCATCTAGGACCTGATAGCCTGGTGGGAGGCGGGCTACTTCGCCATCATCGTGGCTTTTTTAGTTGGCTTCCAGTTGATGCATGTCTGTGCTGGGCTTGTCACTGGCTCGGCCAGTGCCCTGACTAGCTATTTGTCTTCTGGTGCTCCCGGGATGGTGGTTCATAAAAAAAATATCTTTCCTTATCTTAATAAAGACCGACTTCGGCCTTTCGAATACAAGCTAGACACCATATGCAACATGCAACCACATATGACACCGCGAAGTTAAAGGAAGCACCTGGGATGGTGGTTCATGGCGAGCGAGGTCATCAACTCCAGAGCTACTTTTACCGTCTCCATCTGTTGACACTGCACCCTTTATAAGGCTCAAATGTGTCTGTCCTAGCCGCGTACCAAGCTGGAGCGACTTCTCTCTTTTCTTTTCTACTTCTGTCAAGGCAGCAGAATCTGAAATACCCTTGCATAAAAACACAATAGTGAGAGTATGGGTGAAGTGTGTGCAGAACTAGTGCACTATAAAAGTAGTAGATAGCAGGTGGCTGAAAAATAAATGACAGGAGACATATGATAGCTCTACAACATTGCATGGCAAACAAAATTAGATTCTACTCCGTATGATTTTGTAATATATGAGCACTTGATTGGCTGGGAAATGGAGGTACTCCTCCAGCACACCACCACATGTGGTCCTATCAAGATAACAGTCGACTGAAAATAAATAGGTCGGTCGGTTTTTTTAATGAACCGTCTGATCTATAAGGAATGGGCAGATGGCATCCGTCTACCTCCCGCGAGTCACTTTGACAATCTTTCTCGAACCGCTAGCGACCACCAGCCCAGACCACTGCCTCCGCCGCCCCGCCCTCCCCTCGACCTCACACCACCGCCGTGCTTGGCAGTGCCCCCAGGCCATCCCTTTAATTCCGGCCGACGTCTAGATCAGGTGCCAGCAGCTCTAGGCCCCACGTGCCCCTATGATAAACACCGAGGCGCTGCTTCCCTGGTGTAATAGGCGGACTAGCGCCTGTTACGCTGGGGAATGCTTCCGTTAATTGGGAATCAACTGACGAGGAACTGAAATCCAGGGGGCGACGGACCTCTAGCTAAGGTGAAATAGTATATGAGGAGAAACCTTGTGCATCGTGAGTAACTAGGAACATGTAGTATCAAGAAGAAGCGGTCAACTAGTGTCTTCTGCGGGATAATACCGTGCAAGCAGACACATAAGCTTTGCACGAATAAGGGAAGAGGAGTACCATTTTCGGTAGCCGGTGTGGTCGCCTCCACATGTCGCGCCGATCTTCTTATTTTTGCTGGGGAAACCGATGTTCTGGAGGAGGGTGCAGGCTTGGACGAACCCATGGCCAAATTGTTTACTGTGTTGCCGTGGCCGTATGTCGGCAGAGGGGAAGCAGATCCGAGGCGCCGAAGGACGGCGTAGCAGCAACAGCTTCGGTGCGGTGGAGGGTGGCGAAGTTGGAGCGGCAGCGGTGAGGCGCAGGACGGCGTGGATGAACTGGCTCGGGTACGGACGGCTCGGCCTCGCCTTCAACTACTAGCCATGGAGGTCGTTGCGGTTGAGGTTGCGGTGGACGACGATGTCGGGGTATTGGCTCACGGAGGACGCCGGTATTTCGCGGCTGGTGGAGAGGTAGTTTTTGCGCCCACGGAGTATGAATGGGGAATCGGACGGGTGGGCGGGGGGGGGGGGGGGGGGGAGAAGCATGTTTCGTTCTGGGCCTAATGCGTTTACTATATAGGGCCTAATGCGTTTACTATACAGGGCCTAATGCGTTTTCCGATGCTAACTTTGACCAAATGTTAGAGTAATACTATATGACATGCAACTTACACAAAGCATACGGTCAAATTCGTATGTGAAGGAGCTTCCAATGATATAATTTTCACATTATACATCTCATGTACTATTAATCTTGTCAATAGTCAAATGCAGTTTTGAAAAACGCATTAGAGCATGGTTAATAATATAGCCAGGCGATGGCTATAAGGAACTGCCATGTCATCTATAGCCATCATCTATTATATGCACTCATAGAGTAGTGTGGGCTATAAGGTTGGCTATTTCCCGCAAAAAAAATTATATGGTTGGCTATTGTATTAGTACTCTTTTCCATCTCCTCTCCATCTCTTTGTTCATATTTATTGTATTTAACTAGGAACGTGTATATAGCTAGGCCCTTGCATGAGAGCTCACTCCCCTTACTTTTTCACATCTCTCTCCTCCACATAGGCCCTATATAAATGGAAGGAGGGAGTACTACTATGAGCACTGCATACTCTAGTACAGATGTTGTCAGTACTCCACTAGTACTATTGGACAGGGAGATTAAAAAAAGTTACTATTGGACTGGCTATACGTGGCGAAATCCTAGTAGGAAGAGCATGCGCGAGAACAAGCACATTCACGTGGTTGAAAACAAATTGGAAACCATCTCAAGTAAAAATCTAGGAGTACGTACGAATCTAACAATATTGATTGGTCGTTGTTGAATGTTGATACTTTTTTTATCAAAGTAGAGATACTTTCACTACACATAAAACTTATATGTAAACTAGAAAGGATAGGAGGGAGTATATTGTACGTTAAAAAATGAAACGAACATTGAATATCCTTTATATTTGATTTGCGGATGCTAGGATCACCGATTCAAAATTTTGAATCCGCCTTAGGTATCACACATGCCCCCACTCGTTCTCCCTCGATTTCATCTCGGGGTCCGGAGATCGATTGAAAGAGGACTAGGGTGGGTACAATACGTTCATTTCTCTTATGAACATACAATATACTCCCTCTGATCCCCACAGACTCCCCCCTCCCCCGCGGGCCATTTCTATCATAGAAACGGACCAAACCTTTATCTCCTTGCACGACACGCAATTGATCTCTGAACATCAATCGACCTCATCAACATGTGTTAGGGCATGAACCGAATGGGATGTCAAAACTAAGACGCGAAGCGACACGTAGTGGAGGCAAAGTGAAACTTTAAACGAACCGTTTGTTTGTATGCATGTCGGACAAATTACAAAACATTGGAAATACAAGCATGGTCTAGGCCCACATGTGAATGATACTCGGCGGAATGTTCAAATGAGGCATGCGGGAGGATGGACTCAACCGGAGGGCGACATGATCAATGGAGAAGAGGGTTGGAGAGGAATGAGAAATAAGCAAACGCCACATGATTATACTTGAATGGCTCAAATAAACACTAAGTTGTCTCGCTTGGCCTACATAGTGACAGGCCTAATGCGCAACGCGGAGCACTGACGCTCGAATATGGCCGGGAAAACAGGGAAACCGACCTGTGGGGCACACTTGTCGGGACGACGTAGCGCAAACTAGTCCAATGGAGGAGCTGGCCCATGACCTCCTCGCCACCGGCAACCGTTCATGTGGGTCGTGGGGGCCAACAACGTGGCGCAGCTCCGGCACGGCCTCTGGACACGGCGACCGCGGTGAGCAACACGCTCATTGTCTCTAGACACGGTCGGTTTCAGTGTACCGAGGGTGGCGTTAGTGTTGTGGCACGACCAACAGAATGTTTGGTTTGTGCCCAAGGTTGCCCCATCAAAGCATTGGGTAGCCAAAATTTTGGTTGAGGTTTTGGTTGCCCATGATTTGGCCGACATCGGCAAGAAAAATGAACTAGAGATGGCTAGAGTTCATTGGCATGCCAAAAAAATGGCAACCATCCAAACAAAGACCAATCTTTGGGTCATGACCAAAATTTTGGTAAGGTGCACTTTGGCCACAATCCAAACACACCCCAACACCCGGCTCATCGAGGATGCACGGGGCGCCAGGACGCGTCCACGGAGTGGTGTAGCGCGGCCAACTGCATCATCATTGGGTCGTCTTGCTTTTTCAATGACATGTGTCGGTCGCATGTGAGCAAAGGGCATCTCCAACGTTGCCACGACCGTAACTGACTACCCTGGCACACCAAAAACCCCTCGTCCCTCGCGTTGTCGCGTGGTGCGTTCCCAGCCGGCGCCAGCTGCCCGCCTTCATGTCGTCCGTCCGTATGCCGTCGTTAAGAGGCTCGGTGCCCGAGGAACCAACTCTGGCGACTTAATGACGCACTAGGACGCTTGGCCTCACCGGAATGCGCTACTTAAAGCGGCGACGCCCAGCTAACCTCCACACCATAGCGCATCGTCCTCCTACCTGGCACCACATCCGCCATTACCGCAAGCGCAAACGCTCTGCGGGAGAGCTTGTCTTCGGGGATGAAGCTCGAGGTCGCCGCCCTCTCTCAAGTCACCACACAAGCGGTGGCCACGCTGGCGGCCGACGACGGGAACTCCGTCAGCCAGGCGTCCTACTTGCCGCCATCCAACGTCTGGCACCGCCGAGGTCGGGGACTCCTCCGAGGATGAGTAGGGCATGGGAGGCGGCAGGGCATGGTGTGCCAACTGGCCGGTCCGTCTCCCGTGTTCTACTTTTCCTCGCCGGAGACCGCACCTTCACTTCACGGGTCTTGAACCCCGCCATCGTACATGGAGATCGCAGATGGAGGACGTCGGTCGCCGCCGTAGAACAGGTTCCGGGTTGGGTTTCTTTTATTTTGTGTCCTATAAAAGTTCAAAATGTAATGAAAATTTGCCGTGTTTGCATTAATCTCGGCCGGTGTATATGAACTTTCACAATAATATAGTATATTGTAGGAGTACTAGCAAGATGCCCGTGCGTTGCACGGAAGATCAAGATCTTGTGGGAGAAAAGGATGAATGAGGGAAGGCCTTATCTGCAAATGCACATTCACGCATTTCACATCTTTCTACATCTACGAGAACCTACGAAAGGGTTAGCGTAAATTGCCTCTCTCTCTCTCTCTCCTCCCCTGATTTTCATGGTGGTGGGCTCCTCCCTCCCCCCAATCTACAATCTATAGCTCACACGTTTCACATTATGTTAATTACGTAACTGGGACTACGTAGGTGTAGCATTACTCGTCCTAAAAACCCAACTAAGCCAACCACCCATCATATCGCGCGGGAAAAGACCCGGCCGCGCCGTTTTAGTCGGGATTACCGGATTACTAGTAGTAGTATCGATGGATCGCACGAAGCAACAAGTTTTTTTAGGGGGCGAAGCACCTAGTTTAAAAGGAAAAAAGGCGGTACACTCACGGCACCCCTATCGCGGTCGCATTGCACCCCACACACGTTCAGTCCTGGACACGGCTCACGCAAACAAAACACACTTCGGCTTGCCTCTTCACTGACACGTGGGACTGCACTTGGAGAAATCGACCATGCGCCAAAATCCCCCCGCCCACCGCGAGAAAATCCTCCCCCCACCCAAAAATTCCCCCCAAATCCTTGATTCAACTGCCCTTCGGCCAACTAGCCAATAATATTCCCCAAACCCCCGTCCCCCTCCACTCCATTCGCTCCGCCAAATCCGCCCTCCCTGCCACGCCAATACGTCGGCGCCGCGGTTCGTCGAGGGGACGCACGACGTTCCTCTCGCTCCCACAGTACGCTCTCGTAGACTGCCGTCCTCTAGCCGTGCCGCCACCGCTGGCGACGTTCTTGTGGAGGCGCACGAGGTCAGCACCGCCACCGCTGGCGGCGTTCGTGTGGAGACGCACGATGGTCGGCTTCTCCCACGGTACGTGCATTCTAGATTGAGGCCCCGTGCCTGTCGGTGTAGCGCTGAATGTTAGCTGATAGACGCTGTTAATCTCACTGTTTGCCAAAGTAGTTTACAGTCAATATGCTCTACTTAAGAAGTTTCCTTGCCCTGTTCTGCACTCAATCTTCTTAGCTGAAATGGCATGCCAAGGCCGATTAGTTTCTAAAATATCCTGCCATATAATTATTGTGACGTAGATTGCCATGGTCTAGTAGCCAATATGTTAGGTGAAATAGCTCTACACCGTTTTATACTCGATCTTTTGTTGCTGCGATGGCCTTCGATAGTTCGATGGCTATGTGCTCGGCCCCATTGACTGCTGAAACAGCCTGCCATAATTGAGCATTCAAATCTATTTGCTGAATTAGCTTTACATAAATTTTGTTACTTAGATCTGCTCATCCAAATGTCTTGCCATAGCTTTAGACATCGACCTAGGTATTTTCTTCTGGACTTCATAAAAAAGCATACTTGTTTTTCCTGTAATATCTAGTAGAAGAACTAATTTGTATGTGTAACAAGTGGACATGACTTGGATAACTTCTGCTCGAAGATTCTCTGCTGCATATGTCGAGGGGGTTGAAAACTTCATGATCTTTATCAGAGCTGAGTATGGTGGTCCAAAATCAGACGTGCTCTGCCCATGTAGCAGTTGTATGAATTCAGTTACAAGACCCCAGTCAACTGTGCAAAATCATCTACACTTGTATGGGATGTCGGTCACATATACTAGGTGGGTTTATCATGGTGAAGCTGGGAACGTCAATGTTATTGACTACGTGGAAGCAGCAGATCACCATCTTGATCTGCCTGATGCTCAGGTGGAGGAGGAGGAGGAGGAGGTGGTGGCGGAGCCAGTGAGCCTGACCAACATTGAAACAATGCTACGAAATGCTCGTGCATTCCATGAACTTTCACCTGCAGAAGAAAAATAGTGGGCCCGCATGTTGGAACAATGCAACGTGGTTGTCACCCCAGGAAATAAGCTGTCAGTATTCTCAGCTATGGTCACCTTTCTTCAGGTGAAGACATCTGAGCGGATGACCAACAAATCATTCGATGCGATGTTGGCTGCTTTCCGCAAAGCTTTCCCAGATGTGTCTGAGCTGCCACACACCTACAGTAAAATGAAGAAATTCCTTCGTGCAGTTGGAATTGGATATGATATGATCCATGTTTGTAAGAATAATTGTGTTCTGTTCTGGAAGGATTATGCCAACTTAAGTGAATGCCCGAAATGCAAATCATCAAGATGGAAAGATGGTGATGCTGTGAAGAGGATTCCTCATAATGTTCTGAGACATTTTCCAATTACACCAAGATTGCAGAGGTTGTTTCATGATGCTGAAACAAGAGAGGATGTACTGTGGCATTCTAGGAACCAGGAGTACAGAGATCAGAATGTAATGAGCCATCCATCACATGGTAGTGAGTGGAAAAGCTTCAATCAGAAACACGAAAAGTTTGCTGCTGACCCGAGAAACATTAGACTTGGCTTAGCTTCAAATGGCTTTAACCCATTTGGCCACCAGAGCGCCACATATAGCATGTGGCCAGTGCTTGTTATCCCTTACAACATGCCTCCAAATGTCTGCACCAAGGAATCAAACTACATGATGGCCTTGCTCATCCCAGGTCCAAAAAGTCCTGGAAAGGATTTTGATTTGTTCATGGAGCCTCTTGTGGAGGAACTTCAACAGCTATGGAGGGGTGTTCTCACTCGAGACCTATATAGCAGCCCACCAGCTGATTTCTTTCTGCGTGCTGTTATAATTTGGTGCATCCATGATTATCTGGCTTTGGGCACTATGTCAGGGCGAAGGACACATGGTTACAATGCATGTGTTCGCTGTGACAGGAATCCGCTGTCATACGCAATACTTAGCAAGATATGTTACATTGGACACTGCCGTTTCCTTGCCAAGGACAAGCCACATCCTAGAAAATACTGAAGACATGTGTTCAATGCAAAGCATGAAAACCCTGATGCGTCAAAGAGGCTCACCGCCGATGAGTTGCAAGTGGAATTAGAGAAGGTCAGGCATATTACACCAGGAAACCATCCTAATAATGGTAGCGGGAAAAGGAAGCATGGCAGGGCAGAAGAGAGATTATTATTTACCCGCAGGTCCACTTTGTGGGACTTGGAGTATTGGAAAGATTTGGATCTGCGGCATAATCTTGATGTGATGCACATCGAGAAGAATATATGTGACAGCATTATCGGCACACTTCTTAATATTGAAGGCAAGACGAAAGATACCTTAAAATCTAGGATTGATTTGACACACCTGGGTAGGAGACAGGATTTGCAGGTGCAAGATTAAGGTAAACCACGGTATATGGCACCAGCTGTGTACGTCTTGGTCAAGGTAAAAAGAAAAGAATTCTGTGAGGTCCTGTCACGTGTGAGATTCCCACAAGGATTTGCTTCCAACCCTGCAAGGAGAGTCAGTGCAGATGGAAACAAGGTACAAGGGTTGAAAACTCATGACTGCCACCTGCTACATCAAAGGGTTTTACCTGTTATCCTTAGAGGATTGGGCCGCCCTGACTTATACAGAGCAGTTCCAGAGTTGGGACAATTCTTCAGGGAACTCTGCAGTAGAAATATCAGGATAGATGCTTCAGAGCGTCTTAGAGACAAGATACCAACTATCATATGCGACCTTGAGAAGATATATCCTCCAGCCTTCTTTGATGTGATGGTGCATTTGGCTGTTCATCTACCTGATGAGGCACTACTTAGAGGTCCAGTACAGTATGGCTGGATGTACCCTATTGAAAGGCGGCTAGGCACTTTCAAGGGCTATGTTAGGAACAGATCTAGACCCGAGGGTTCCATTGCAGAGGCCTACATTGCTATAGAAGCGTTGAAATTCTGCTCAAAATACATTGAAACAGCTGATCAGCTTAGCAAAGAGGTGGATGAAGACAATCCCGGGCTCAATGTTTTCGATTATTCTGTTCGAGTTACAGGGAAGAGTCGACAAGAGGAGAAACCTAAAGATTTGGACAAAATGGTTTGGTATGTGTTGAATAACTGTCCTGAGATACTACCTTATATCAAGTAAGTGCTAAGTACTGCAGCTTATACATCGTAATCTACTAAACTTGCAGCTCATTCTGATATATTTAGATGTTTGACACGATCACTATGTTGTGCAGCATCTACAAAAAGGAGTTACTGCCGCAAAATCCAAGAAACATTGACAAACTGGTTATGGTAGGATTTATGAAATGGTTCAAGAGCCATGTAAGCTTTTGAATTGCACTGTCAGTTTTTTTAATATATTGAGTACATAAGATGATCAGCTTGTCTATTTTCTAACCATAGGTTAAGAAGATGCGGGAGGATGGGGCAGGCAGTTGATGATGCCCTTTACTCACTAGCAATGGGTCCCGATACTTGGGTAAGACATCATGAATCTTGCGTTGTTGGAGATGTGCGCTACAACACCCTTGCACGAGAAGAAGGTAGGAAGACACAAAACAGTGCCATCATGAGCACGGATACGTATGACAAAGAGACAACTGAAATGTATGCTAACATAACATACATTGTTCAGTTGCAGTATATCTCCAGTTTCGAGGATCATCGTTGTGTGGTTCTGTTGTGCTGTCATTGGTCTAACCTGTTTTCCAGGATCGCAAAAGCCAGAGCTGATGATTATTCAAATCCATCAATGTCAAGACGGCGTACCGGACCAACGAGCCTTTTATTTTGGCAAATCAAGCAACACATATATTTTTCTTGGAAGACACATTTGCACGTAGCGATGACTGGAGAGTATTGCAAAGGTTTGAGCAGAGGAATTCGTTTAATGAAGTTGCACAACAAGAAGATGCTTACACTGCTCCTGATGTACAAGATAACAGAGATGTTCCTAATATCTTTGAGAACCATCACTTCAATGACGCTGGCGAAAAGATTGTCTGTCGTGTTGTGGACATACAAGAGTTGATCAAGAAGAAGCCAACGTTTGAGGACGTTGAGGACGAAGAAGAAGATGACACCATGGGGAATTACGATTCAGACTGATACACATGGCGAAGATGTTGACGCTGCTGCTGTGGATGATGATTACATTGCTTTTGTCGTATTTTCCTGTCAGAAGACATTTTTTTATCTACTATGTGAAATTGTGTTTGCTATGACAACTGAAACCTGATGAACATGCTGTTTAGTATTTTCCTGTGAGAACATCACTTGTTATGTATGCTGATTTGTGTTTGGTGATTGTATGACGACTAAAACATGATGACATTGTTGTTTAGTTGTACTCATATTTGGTTGTGAAACGTGAATTTGATGACATAGTTTGCTGTTGGACTGCAATTTGCTCGACATCTTCGAATGAGAACAAAGCTGACCCGACAGGGCCTCTGCTAATTTATTTATTTATTACCAAAAGGGCCTCTGCTATTTATTTATTTATGAGCAAAAGGGGATACCCCCTGATTTCCGTTAATAGAAATCATTAGATGTTCACAACACTACGCCCAGCCTGCTACACAGGTTTCATTCATTACTAGTTTCAGCAAAGTGCTCATGTCATAGCCACTGAATACATCACGAGTGCTACATATATTGCAAATAAAGAGACAATCATCCTACAGAGCACATCGATTTTGCCCATTATCTTCACAAGCTCTTTCATCTCCTCATTGCTGCCAAGGCCATTCAGCAGCTGTTGCTTGGCGATGATCAGAGGAACTGCATCTTTAACCTTCTGCTCTGCATCTTCCTCTTCTGTCGTTCCTTCAGTTAGTTGTCCAACACCCCAAACTGCTGGTATTGGGATTCCTCGGCTAACCAAATAATCAGCGTAGTTGCACTCCCCCACATCAGCAACTTCCCAGAAATACAAATCACACGAATCTTCCCTTTTCTGGACGAATCAAATTGGAAGATCATCAACCAAACTATTAAAAAAATCAGCAACTGAAGCAGCAGAACATCACTTAAACATATTATTACCCCATGATTCGGGCATTTGTAGAAGACTCGGCCAGGGTTGAGGATTGTGGTTGAGACGCGACGGATGACTCTGCGTGATTTGCAGCAGTGGCACCACACCAACGGCAGCGGGTTGCGATGAGCAACCGGCTGCGGTGCGCGTGCCGGCGGGGGTGTGATGAGACCCACAGGCGATGGTACGGGTGGCAACTTGGCACATATTTGGTTGTTGCCTGCTAAAGAGCAGGTGGACGAGCAGCCAGTAGACATGGTTGCTGCGGCCAGAGCTTCTGATGCTAGGAAGAGTAAGTAGAGAAGAAGAGAAGCGAATGTTGGATATGTCAGTTTCATTACTTGCAGAGTAGCATAGCACCATATCTAGTCATAGTCTAGGTTTGGATTCGAACCAGCAACAGGAGCATGTCTCTCTTTTCTCTAAAACTCAGCAACGTCTCTTTACTGGTACACTAGCTTGTTCTGTACGCCTTCTCAAGTCTTTGATTCCTCCACCTGACATCTGGGACCCACCGGAAGGGCCTCTGTATTTCACGAAAAAAACGTGCCCCCCGCTGACAGGTCGGACCCACCAGCTATCTTCGCACGCAAGGAAGTGCCTCCTTATTACGCACAAAAAATTAAATAGTCCCCCTGCCAGCTGGAACCCAGCATAGTGGGAGGCTGACTTGTGGGCCTACCAAGTTGACGGGGACGGAGGCCTTTGTCAACTTAGTCAATATGAATGATTCTAGCTCCAGTTACCGTATGATGTTCATCCAACGGCCGTAGTGCTTCTTCAACCTCTCGTCTTCTTGCTCCAGCCGCCCAAACCAGCGCCGGTCGTGCCGCGTGCTCGTGCCTCCCATGGCCGGCTGTGATGCCGCGAAGGCCTCACCACCCCCTACTACTCCCACTGCTAGACAGGGCATCCCTCTACTCACCCACACCCCCTGTTATTCTGTGGCGATGGCAACCTCACACTGCAGCCGAACCAGTGAACCCTCGTACTCCTCTCCGCATGGGCATCCACTGCCGCGTCTTCCCCGGCTCTGCGTCATCCACTTCCTAGTCCTCGCCGTCGTCCACCACCTTGGTGCTCTCGGCACGGCGTGGTCAATGTGGTCAACGACCGATTTCCATCGGAAGAGTACTGTACGTGGAGAGGCTAACAGCTGGGTCCACGGCCGCAGCTGGGTCCACGGCCACAGCCCAGTTTTTTTGTGATTTGCAAAGTAAGTTGCTTTGTCAAGCCTATTGGACTGCAAATCTTTCAAGACGAGGAGAGCTTCATTCGGCTGGCCGGGAAAATGGCCTATCAGTAATGAGAAATGGGTAGTACATTTTTAAAACACATCAAACCGGCAATTAGTTTCAAATTACTTTTTTTTCATTTCGAGATTTTAAATCGCATTGATTTTTATGCGTGAACAATTTGTTGGATTTTATATTGATATACATTTATTTTTAAAATCAGTTTGAATGCGACTCGAAATTTCGGGATTAAAAACAGTTCGGACCGCACCAAAATATCCAAAATTTCGTACAATTTTTAACCGTGGCCACAATATGGGCTGTAATGCTAACAAAAAGAGTATGGGCTCTAAAAAAACCTTAAGAATTAGCAAATTGGCTTTAAATTATTAGAAATAATGGCAGATGGGATGTATGTTGTTTTCCACAGATTTGAGGCTTTCCTAAAAAAAGGTTGACGCACAAGCAGTGACTGTTGGATGTCCATCCAACGGCCGTCGTGCTTCTTCCATCTCTACTCTTCCTGCTCCAGCCGCTCAAACAAGCGCCGGCGGGACTGCCTGCTCACTCCTCCCCGCGGCCGGCTGTGCTGCCGCGCAGGCCTCACCACCCCACCGTACTCCCATCGCTGGCCTAGCCATCCCTCTACTCACCCACACCTGATGTTATTCTCCGGCGACGGCAGACGAACCAGTAAACCCTCGTACAGTCGTACTCCCCTCCGCGTGGGTAACAACTGCCGAGTCTTCCCTGCCTCCGTGTCGTTCCCTTCCTAGGCCTCGCTGTCGTCCACCGCCCTGGTGCTCTCGGCGCGGCCTGGTCAATGTGGTCAACGACCGACATGCATCTGAAGTGGACTGTACATGGAGAGGCTGACAGCTGGGTCCACGGCTGCACGGAAGGAAATGCCTCATTACGCGCAAAATAATGATTCCTCCACCTGACATCTGGGACCCACCGAAAGGGCCTATGTATTTCACGAAAAAACATTACCGCCACTGACAGCTCGGACCCACCAGCTATATCTTCGCATGCAAGGAAGTGCCTCCTTATTATGCACAAAAAAATGAATACTCCCCCTGCTAGCTGGGACCCAGTATAGTGGCAGGCTGACTTGTGGGCCTACTAAGTTGACAGGGACGGAGGGCTTTGTCAACTTCGTCAATGTGCATGATTTTAGCTCCAGTGACCGTACGATGTCCATCCAATGGGCGTACTGCTTCTTCAACCTCTGGTCTTCTTGCTCCAACCGCCCAAACCAGCGCCGGTCGTGCCTCGTGCTCCTGCCTCCCGTGGACGGCTACAATGCGGTGGAGGTCTCACCACCCCCTAATACTCCCACCGCTGGCCAGGCCATCCCTCTACTCACCCACACCCCCTGTTATTCTGCGGCGACGGCAGCCTCACACCGCAGCGAACCAGTGAACCCTCATACTCCTCTACGCGTGGGCATCCACTGCCGCGTCATTCCCTTCCTAGGCCTCACCGTCGTCCACCGCCCTGGTGCTCTCGGCGCGGCATGGTCAACATGGTCAAGGAACGGCTTCCATCAGACGTGGACTGTACGTGGAGTGGCTGACAGCTGGGTCCACGGCCACAGCAAGGAAGTGCCTCCTTATTACGTGCAAAATAATTATTCCTCCACCTAACAGCGGGGACCCACTGGACGGGCCACCGTATTTCGCGAAAAATGGTTCGCCCTGACTGCTGGGACCCACCAGCTACATCTTTGCACGCAAGGAAGTGCGTGACAGTCGGGACCCACCTGGTCGAAGCATATGTAGCATTGTCATTCTGGTCGCGAACGTGTACGTACATACTGGTCGATGTAGAGGCACGCACGTGTCTTAGTAGAGGCGCGCACGTAGCATATACACGTACGTACAACGGCCAGTGTGCAAGAAAGAAAATACGGCCACGTGCATACATACCGGCAGGGTCTCAAACGCCTACTCGCGCATACGTACGGCCAGGGCTCGTGTACATGGTTGGGTCGGAATGGAGAAACTACGTCGTCGTCGTGTTCATGGGGAGCCAACCGGCTGGGTCGGAATGGAATGCGTCTTCGTGTTCATCGGGAGGGCTTGGACGGAACAGCCGATGGAAACGAGGCCTAGCGTACCGCAGAACGGAGGAAACGACCTTGTGTTCGACCGGCCATGGTCGAAACGGGATCCTCTTCATCGGGACGGGTCTTGCGTACCGCAAAACGAAGGAAACGGGCCTCCTACGGTCGAAACGGGGGTCCTGTTGATCGGGAGGGGTGTGGCGTACCACAAAACGTAGGAAATGGACTTGTGTTGGAGCGCTACGATCGAAACGGGGGTCCTGTTCATTGGGAGGGGTGTTGCGTACCGCAAAACGGGACACCACGCGATACTGTTCATCTCCACCATCGACCCCTCCATCCTCCATGGGCTACTGTTCATCCATCGTCGACCTCCTCCAGCCTCCACCTGCGACTGTTCATCCACGGGCTCCTGTTCATCCAGCCTCGACCGGGCGCTACTCCACCGGCTATTGTTCAACCAGCCCTCTCCATGGGCTCCTGTTCAACCACCCCTCCACGGGCTATTGTTCATCCAGCCCTCCACCATCTACTGTTCATCCAGCCCTCCACAGGGTGGTCCTATTCATCCAGCCCTACACGGGGTCCTGTTCATCCAGCCCCAACCGGCTCGATCGATCGGGGTCCTGCTCATCCAGAGGCAACACCACGGGGTCCTGTTCATCCACCCCTACCGGGAAGTATTCATCCAACCCCCCCCCCCCCGAGCAACGCTCACTTTTCATCCAAAGGCAGCATCAATCGGCTTCAGTTAGCAGCAGTAGCGAAGGAATCGCTCGATCGGGTTCAGTTAACAGCCATCGATCGATCGCTCGGGTTCAGTAACGCGTAGCCTGCAGTGCAATCGCTCGGGTTCAGTTAGAGCCCAACGCCTCGCTCGGGTTCAGTTAGAGCCCAACACCTCGCACCCACACGCATGCGTCTACGAGAGAAACGTGCATCACTCGGCCCCGACCACCCACCGTAACAGGGAACACCCCGATATTTTCCTCGCCCTCGCTTCTACCACGGTTTTTTCCATCATGGACGGCCCAAAGAATGTCATGCAGCTGCGTCTCTGGCCCGCCCAGGACGAAAAGCCCATTTTCTGTCATGATTTTCTGTCATAGAAGTAGGAGCCCACCACATCTATGATGATACCGGGTTTTGTCACAATTATCATCATAGAAGTGTCATAAGTATGACAGAAAAAAAATTCGTTCAGCCCAAAATGTCACGGATGTGTCTTTTTTTGTAGCGAGTACTGGCAGATGTAATCGGTCCTATAGAACAGAGAATGGATGATGAGACGGAGGTCGACCCAATGGCTTTCCTCAATACAAACGCGTATGACTATGACTTGGATATGATGAGTCAACCATATGACGAATCGGGCTATCAGCATGCTAATGAGGATATGGATGATCTGCCCGGGCAGGAAGGTCGTAGCAGGGATTGCAAAAAGTCTCTCTTCATGAAATCCTCACAGGAAACGCCTGAAGATGCCGCCTCAACACAGGCTCAACTAGCCAGGGGTCGTATAGTGCTTAGCCCGGGAACACTGGGGCGGGGGTTAAGGCAGGGTCTGGAAGGTGTGCCCAAGAAAAAGGAGAGGAAGAGATCGGGGAAGATAGCTGCCTCCAAACAAGCCAAAGCACATAGCAGCCAGATGATGGATTCTGAAGAGCGTGTACCCGTGAATGATGTGGCCATGTTCCATCTCACGGGCGAGCCGATGCTACCGCCGAAACCGTTGGAGGCACTATCAGGGAATCTCGGGAGACTGCACGACCATGTGTTGTCGACTGAGAAAAGCCTACTATCCTTGAAGGATCCAGGATATCTGAAATACGCGGCTCGTGTGCCCGAGGGGAAGTGCTACATCGACACAAGGCCCGCGGAGGTGTTCTTCATGCGGTTTGACCATATATTTGAGATGTTTCTAACAAGGCGGCTCGATTTTACAATCGTCCACCTTTTTGCGCTACATATGAGCTCCGTCATGAAGAGAGAAGAAGTCTCACAAATCTATGTGGCGGATCCGTACTACATGCATGAGTCTTTCTTGAGTCTCGGCAACTTTGAGCGTGAAACAGCTTGGGACTACCTCCAAAACTTCATGGTACAGAATAAGGACTAGGAAATTGTCCTCCTGCCTTATCATCCAAAGTAAGTCAGTTCTGGACAACCCTTTCGTACATTTCAATCATTCCTTCCCGCTCATATGGAGAGTAATTTGAGGTGTCTTTTCCCCGCAGCAACGGGTGCGCCGTCCTTATTGTTCTTTACCCGCGAGTCTCCCACGCCGTGTATTTCGACCCTTCTAGAGACTACGAGAAGAAGGACTACACCCACATAATGAATATTCTAGATGATGCTCTCCAAGGCTTCAACATTAGAGGTGGCCACATGCAGATCAGGAAACAAAGGAACAAGAAGATGGGTTTCGCGCATAAAACTAAATTCTGCTGCATCCATGTCCCAAAACCAAGCAAGAAACATTATTTCATTGCCAATCCCAACCCGCTCCAATGATTATCCGATTGTCCAATATGCGGACAACACCCTAATCGTCCTGCCTGCGATCGATGATTAACTCATTGCCTTCAAGGAGATGCTTGACACTTTGGTGGTGCCAATAGGCCTGCGCGTCAACTTCAGTAAATCCTCTCTTATTCCAATCAATATGAGTGATGAGGAGGGCGCTAGGGTTGCCACTTTGCTTGGATGTGATGTTGGTTCCATGCCATTCACATACCTAGGGTTGCCAATGGGAACTTCTAGACCTACAATCTATGATCTGCTTCCTCTGGTTGATCGCATTGAGTGTCATTTATCTGCATCCTCATGCTTGCTGAATCAAGGGAGCCGACTACAACTACTGCAATCGGTGTTGTGTTCCATGCCAATTTATTACTTGTGTGCACTATCTCTTCCCAAGGGCATATTGCAGCAAATAGAGCGCATCATGCGGCAATGTCTGTGGAGAGCAAACACGGATAACCCACGCCAATCATTAGCTGCTTGGGATTTGGTCTGTCGCCCTAAGAACTACGGTGGTCTGGGTGTTCTTAGTTTGGGTACTCAAAATGAGGCTTTGTTGCTCAAGCACCTCTTCATGTTCTTTAACAAGGTTGATGTGCCTTGGGTCACATTAATTTGGGACACTTATTATGCATCCTCACCGCTACAAAGCACTCAGAGCTGTGGCTCCTTTCGGTTGCATGATGTCATGCGTTTATATAAAAACTTTTGCAAGCTATCTGTTCCACAAGTACATGCAGGAAACACGGTGCTTTTTTGGCTCGATCGATGGCAACTGTGTAATCATGTTGTCTTATTGGAGGAGTGTTTCCCAAGGCTCCATTCATTTGTGATTGATGGTGTGATCACTGTCAAAGAGTTTATGGAGCGGCCTGATGCCTCGGACCATTTCCATCTGCCTCTGTCGCCGGAGGCCTATACTGAGTTCACCCAACTCCAGGCCCTGCTGCCTTTGATCAACCTGGATGAGGAGAGGAAGGACATTTGGAAATGGCCATCTAAATATGGTGATTTTAAGTCAAAGATTTACTATGAGTTATGCTTCTCCCACCTAGTGGTTGATCCCATTTTCAAATGGATTTGGATGTGTGCATGCACCCTCAAGTTCAAGGTGTTTGGTTGGCTTCTTTTAATGGATCATTTGAATACCAGGGATATGATCCAGTGCCAACACTGGATCAGCCAGGATGACACATGTGTGCTATCCCACTGTGCTACCCATGAAGATCGGGCTCATCTTTTCTTTGCTTGCAACTTCAGTCAAAGGGTTTGGAACTATCTTGGAATTTCTTGGACTGTGCAGCAGAACCAGACCACATATGAGATGCTCAATCGGCTAGGAGGGATTTTGGTCTTCCTTTTTTCACAGAGGTTGTATTCACTTCTTCATGGAATATCTGGACACAAAGGAATGGGAAGATCTTCAGAAATGAGCAGCCTTCCTTTAGATCTTGGAGGAGGAACTTTATCCATGACATTTCTCTTTATTCTCATAGAATTAGATGTAAATATAAAGATAGCTTAATCTCTTGGATAGCTTCCCTTTCCTAGACCTCTTTGTAAGTATTTCCTTTCTTCTACTTGTAAATTTGTAATTTTGTAACTTCTCTATTTCTTTTTCAATAAAGGGTTGTGAGGCTGTTTCCTTGCAGTATATAGTAAAAAAAACACCAAGCAAGAAAGATGGATTCTACATCCTCCATCTCATGATTGAGTTCAGCACGCATCACCAAAAGCTTCGCATGACAAGCAGAAATGGTGATCATATCCACAAGTGGCTAGAATCTCATGGAGAAGCGGATTATAAACTTAGAGACGACTTCTTTCGCAGCGAAAGGGACATTGCGATGATCATCATTCAAGAAGTCGTCGATGAGAAGGGGATGTTCCACCACGGCCGTATATCGCGAGCTGACGTCCGAACTCACATAGGCATGCAACGTCAAGACCTCACGGCGTTCAAGAAGCTAGGGTCCATCCTCGATGATATGGAAGGATGGAACTTCTAGTGATTTACGATACCGATGATGATGATATGTGTCGGTTGATCTTGTATACTTTCTGTAGCGATGAAACTTTGTGATGTCCACGGTCCCTGCCGAACTTGCATAACGCTACTTTGTTAGTTTGGGTACGATGACCTGCGTACCTCTAGTTAATTAGTTTGCATACTATATGTTGCATCTAGTTGCTAACCCTTTCTTTTTCGTGTTGCTCTAGTATATTTTGTTTCATATGATTGTACATCCTCTTGATGAAGATGCATCTCTAACAGGTACCTAGTTTCTTGATCGCGAGATGGCAGTGCTATGCCGTGTACAAAGGGAAGGTTCCGGGGGTGTACAACGAGTGGCCTGAGTGTCAGGCGCAAGTGAATGGGGTATCGGGCGCCAGCCATAAAGGCTTCAAGAGCAGACAAGAAGGAGAAGCTAGTTACTTGAGGTTCACGCTAGCGTGAGAGAGGACTCGTAACCGCCGCCACATGTACTGCATAGTTCCGCTCTCACTCATATTGATAGATCTTCTCGCATATACCATTGTTTAGATGGATGACGTTGTAGTTGCAAGTATTCGAGACTTGCATGTATCGCTATTTTCAAGATGATGACGAGATACCACTTTGTGTTGGATGATGATTATGATGAGACTATTTGTATGTATGTGCTATGATTACATTTGTGGTCTCGCAGCCATTTGTATGTGTATCATGATGACATTTGTATCTGCTAAAGATTCTTGTATAAATCCTGTTCAAACACAAAACAAATATGCAGAAAAAAATCAAAACTACTAAAATTAGCAGTAGCGAGTGGAGAAAAGTTAGCAGCAGCGTGACAGTAGCAGTAGCGCGTCCACACGGAGCGCGCTATAGCTATTAGCAGTAGCGAGCTTCCACGCAGCATGCTGCTGCTACACTTGTATAGCGGCAACGCGGGTGAGCACGCGCTGCTGCTACGGGTTAGCTGTAGCACCTTAGTAGTAGCGCCGGTCCCCTCGCTACTGATATACCTAGAACCCGCACTGCTGCTAGGCTTTTCCCTAGTAGTGATGTTTTATAATTGAAGCACCATTCTTCTATATAAGGCATGCAAGGGGAAGACGTCTGCGTTAGAATCTGAAGGGTTACAAACCAGGTCTTTGCAAAAGATCCAAACGCCAGGAGATAATAAATCAACTCCAGTTATCATAGATACTGCTCCAGCACAGAGAAACCCAACTCCCACTGATAATAAGCAGATTCCAGTGGCCAAAGAACTAGTCTGCTCTAGTCCAGCAAAAATATGTCAACTCCATTCTAAGAAGCGTGTGCATATCCTCGCATCATGAAATTTTATAGCATTCTGATCATATTTTCTACATGTTTCTTACACATCTCTCTTTTAAAAAATGAGGTTAAACGATAGAAGACTTCCTCCATTGGGATCGTATTCGAGGAAAATATATTGCAGGAATTCTCTATGCTCCAATACTGATGTAAGTACCTGTTGTATATCACTATATTTTTACATCAGCATTTATTTTGTTAATCTACGTGAATCCAACCTTTATCTGATCTAAAATTAGTTGTAGCAAAATGTTAAAGGCGCCAATGTTGATTTTTGTAAGGAAAACTGCCTGGTAGTTTTGTATACTAAGCTGCATGAGTGTACTATCTCATATCATGCACATTACGGAATTGTAGTGCTGCTCTGGTTGCCCATTCATTCATTTTTTTCAATGTTGCTTTCGTAATACCTTACATGGCTGATGATAGATGTGTCGTATTGTGTTAATTTGGTGTAGGCTAGTTGCCCAAATGACGTTGTGTCAATGTTGCTTTCCTATTATCTGACCTGGCCAATGATAACAATGCTAGTGTGTTAATTTGGTGCAGGCTGCTGAAGATAAGAAGACAAACTCTGAAAACAGCAAGGCAACCCCATTGTTTCTTTCCAATAAATCTAGGCCAGGTAATATGGCAATAACTCTTGATTAATCTGTTCGGTTCCCCTCGTAATTTATGTTATGATGTAGTGGTCGAGACACTCTCCACTATCAATAATAGAAGCCTGCCAAAATCGCCATCTGAATCTGTTCAGTTTCCTCTGTCTCGAATGCAACAGAAAAAATGTATGTTTGTGAACCAATTAATGGCTGAAGCAATGATGGAAATGGTGGAGGAATCAGAGGTGCACATTCATGTGCAACAACAACTGATCAATATTTTTAGAGACAGTGTAGCAAAGCAGCAAGAACTTGCCCACATGCTTATGGGCGTCATCCGCGCCGAGGTTGCAGATTGTGACGTTGTAGATCATTAGGTTCTGTTCATTTATTTGCACTGGCATCAATCTTTGATTGCCCAGTGGATGTAATTTCATGTAATATATGCTGGATGTGCAACGTTTTCCCCTGTATGCCGTACGTTTGCTCGATCGGTTTTGGTCCTGTGCATAATTGCTCGTCATAATGGGCTCAAATTATCTAATTGGGCCTAAATACATGTATGAACTTTAGTGAGCCCATTAAGTTAATGGGCCGTTACCAGGCCGAAAGTTAATGGTCGGCCCTCTTACCTCCCGGGTCGTTAACAGGCCGACATCAAAGAGGGCGACAGGTGGGCCCATTTGATTTCACAGGCCGTTAACAGGCCGTTACTAAGGTCGGGCTACATATGGCCCAACTATACCGTGGGCCTTTAGCAGGCCAAAAGAGACAGCGGGCTCATACTGGACCATGAAGAGCATGGGCTGCTAAGAGGCCGAAAGTTAGGTCGTATAGTAAATGGCCCAACTGTGTTGGTGGGCCTTTAGCAGGCCGTAAGAGAAACCGGGCTGGTATTGGACCATGAAGAGCATGGGCTGTTAAAAGGCCAAAACTCAGGTCCGACCACAAATGGCCCAACTCATTTACGGGCCGTCAACGGGCTAAAAGACACACCGGGCAGGGAATTGGCCCAACACTTAAATGGGTCGCTAAAAGGCCAAAACTAAGGTCTGACTACAAATGGCCCAACTCATTTATGGGCCGTCAACAGGCTGAAAGACAGACCGGGCTGGAAATTGGCCCAACACTTAAATGGGTCGCTAAAAGGCCGAAAGATGTACATCCTGAACGTTGGCCCATCCCTTGAATGGGCCGTTAACAGGCCTAAATCACATCGGGCCGATATTGAGCCCAAATATATAGCGGGTTGTTAGCGGGCTCGAACTAACAATGGGCTGCAATCGTGTCAAATCTTTAACGGGCCATTGACGGGCCGAATTGGAACATCTCGTATGGGCTTTGGGCTAAAATGGACCTGAAACAAGTAGGCCTTATATGGGCCGGCCTGCTAATTTTTACTGGGCCGGCCTTTTTCGCCGGAATGGGCCATTGTTGGGCCGTGCCACGTGTCGACCTATCATAAGTGCCTCCTGCCCAATGAGTGGATGACATCTGTCCCAATGATGAGCCAACATGTGTTTCCTCCGGCCAATGAGAATTTTACATGTGGAAAATCCCCATTGGTTCGGGCTGTTAACGGGTTATCAGATCTGAAACCGGACTCGACAGCTTAACGACGACCCGTTACGGTGGATGCCACGTGTCGGTCACCCTTGACGAAAGCACTTTCATGACGCGCCATTTATCGTCAAGGAAGTGGACACTTCCGTGATGATAATTTTGGTAATGTGATGGAACACTTCTACAACGGCACAGGTATGACTATCTTGATTCTATCATAAAATTGTCCTGGATGTACATGCATGATAGAAAGCGTGACCTACTGTGACAAATACGTATCATTAGGGAAGTGTCTTTTTTGTACTGTAAGTGACTAGACAGATCATTCGCACACACCTAAATAAACAATTGCATGCATTTTAAAGTAGGAGAAACGATCATCTAGTCATCTACTTCTTGTGATGCTCCCGCCACTGCTATGTGGCTTGATCCCTTGTCTAGGTCAGGAAGAAGACAGTTCATCATGTCAACAATCCGCTTGTACATCTCGTAGATTGTGTACGCGTACTTGACATGTTGTTCATCCAGTCTCTCATGCCACACACTGTGCCAGGCGTTCTTGTCCTTATTGCTCTCTTCCTTCATCGTCGCGTAGTAGGGGTCGATGATGGCCGAGCCGAGGTCAACCAGGGAGTTCAGTTTGTTTTTGTTGCTGCCCCAGACTTTGTAGTGGTGCTGGATGTTGACAAGATTCAGGCATTTCAAGTCCGAAACCTTGAGCGCTTTTAGATCGTTGGTGGTGTCTACCGTAGCGAAATTGTAGTCGGAGCTGTTGATAAACCTGGAGAAACGCTCGCAATGCCTTGTGGCAAGGTGGTAGTGGTAGACGAGGACGTCATGTTGCGCGCACAACTGGGCGACGATAAGCTTCTGATCATGCCCGCCATGACCGATGGTGTACTTGAGGTCGAAGCCGACCACTCGGTACTTGTTCTCGGCAAGGAACTGCTCCATAGTTTGAATGGAGCTTGATACGTCTCCAACGTATCTATAATTTCTGAAGTATTCATGCCATGTTTAGAATAGTTTTATATGATTTTGGTATGATTTAATTAGAACTAACCCGGACTGACACTGTTTTCAGCAGAACTACCGTGGTGTTGTTTTTGTGCATAAATAAAAGTTCTCGGTATGCGATGAAAATCAATGGAGGATTTTTCTGGAAAATATGAAAAATACCGAAACAAAAATCTACCGGAGGGGAGTCCCGGGGGGCCCACGTGGGTGGGGGCGCGCCCCTATGCCTCGTGGACTCCTCGAGAGCCCACCTGGCGTGAAATCAATGCCAACTTCTCCTATAAATACAGAAACCTTCGGGAAATAACCTAGATCGGTAGTTCCGTTGACGCAAGCCTCTGTAGTCACGAGAAATCATTCTAGGCCCTCTCTCGCACCCTGTCGGAGGGGGCCATCATCACCGGAGGCCATGGAGGAGGATCTCGGAGGGGCCATCATCGCCATGAAGGCCAAGGACCAGAGGGAGAACCTCTCCCCATCTAGGGGGGAGGCCATGGAGGAGGAAGTACAAGGGGGAGAACCTCTCCTCCTCTCTCTCGGTGGCGCCGGAGTGCCATCGGGAGGGGAATCGTTTTCGCGGTGATCTTCATCAACAGCACCATCATCATCACCATCCTCATCTCTTTTACGTGGTCCACTCTCCCGCACCCCGCTATAATTCCTACTTGAACATGGTGCTTTATGCCACATATTATGATCCAATGATGTGTTGCCATCCTATGATGTTTTGAGTAGGTATCCTTTGTCTTTGGGCTGATTGATGATCTAGCTTGGTATGAGTGGTATGTTTATTTTGGTGTTGTCCTATTGTGCCCTCCGTGTCGCTCAAGCGTGAGGGATTCCCACTGTATGGTGTTGCACTACGTTCGTGATTCGCTTATAGTGGGTTGCTTGAGTGACATAAGCATAAACCCGAGTAAGGGGGTTGTTGCGTATGGGATATAGGGTACTTGATGCTTTAATGCTATGGTTGGGTGTTACCTTAATGATCTTTAGTAGTTGCGGATGCTTGCTAGAGTTCCAATCTTTAGTGCATATGATCCAAGAAGAGAAAGTATGTTAGCTTATGCCTCCCCTCATATGAAATTGCAATAGTGATTAGCGGTCTTGTTAACAATTGCCTTGGACAATTCCGCACACCGATCCATCATTATGCCACACTCTTTATTTATAATATTTAGTAATATATTCTAACTTTATGATAACAGCACCTACTTTTATATTTTAGCTCTCCGATATCATGCAAAGTTATCTTCTGCATACCCACAACGTAGTTTTATTTCTCGTTTCTAGTTGGAAGCAAACGCTTAGTGTACATAGAGTTGTATCAGTGGCAGATAGGACTTGAGAGAATAATGATCTTACCTTTAGCTCCTTGTGGGTTCGACACTCTATACTTATCACTTCTACCATTTGGAATTGCTACGATGATTCCCTGCACTTGGGGATTATCAAGCTCTTTTCTGGCGCCGTTGTCGGGGATGCAATAGCGTGGGGTTGATATTCTCGTGTGTGCTTGTTTGCTTTCTTCACTTAGTAGATTTTATTCTTACTTTTTGTTTCTATTTAGTTGTGGGCTAAACATACAAAAAAAATAAGAATGAAAATACCAAAAAAAATTACTTGCCTCTCATGCCTAAAAAGTTTTTAAAAAGAGAAGTGATTGGAAAGTTATGCATTGTAGAAGTGAGGGTCGACCTTGAGCATTTGTGTTCATGCTCACGGAAACAATGTAGAATTTTTCATGGAAGTTTCTCTGTAAATAATTATCCCCTTGTGTATATCCATTGTATTATAAAAATAATGTGCCAATCTTTGGTTTTAGGATGATTAGATTGCTTGTTTACTATGTGCAGAACAAAAACAGAAACTTTGGCTGTAGCGCGTGATTTCATGTTTTTTACTGGAAAGTCAAATGGGTCTGAAACTTTTTTCACATTACTTATGTACAAATTTTTCAAATTCTCAAATTTATTTCATAATTTTTTGAGTTACAGAAGTTTACTAAACCTCCAGATTACTACAGACTGTCCTGTTTTTGACAGATTCTGTTTTCTATGAGTTGTTCGCTTATTTTGATGAATCTATGGGTACTATCAGGGGGTATGAACCATGGTGAAGTTGGAATGCAGTAGATATAGTTCTAATATGAAATTGGAATAAGTTTGCAACAGTACCTAAAGGTAGTGATTTGCTTTATTACACTAACGGATCTCACAATGTTTTTGTTAAAGTTTTTTGTGGATCAAGTGTTCGAAGAACGAGGAGTTACCAATGTGAGAAGAACAAAGAGAGGCAAGAGTTCAAGCTTGCGGATGCCCAAGGCACCCCAAGTAAATATTTCAAAGGATACTCAAGCAGCTAAGCTTGGGGATGCCCCGGTTGGCATCCCATATTTCTTCTTCAACAATTACCGGTATACCTCGGTTTTTGTTTTGTTCACATGATATGTGTCCCTTGTGTTTTCCTTTTTCTTTAAGAACCATGCTAGTATGAGATATCTCTCCATCGATTTATATAATGATCCATGTGCTTCACTTATATCTCTTGAGTATGACCTTATAGAATGCTCTGTGCGCTTTAGTTAAATCTTTTGAGTATGGTTTTATAGAACGCTTCGTGTGTTTCACTTATATATTTTGAGCTTGGATATTGGTTAGTCTATATTAATTGTAGAATGCTCCATGAACTTCACTTATATCTTTTGGAGTATGAATAATACTATCATCTAAGCGGGTTTGGAAGAGTGTCAACTTTAGGAACTAGTGATCCCACTATTCCGAATGAGAAGAATTTTGCTTATGTGGAGAGTACAAAATTTTCTATACTTGTAGATCATAAAAATAATGCTTTATGTGATGGTTATATTGTTGAATTCATTCGTGATGCTACTTAAAATTATTATGAGGGAGGAGTATATGCTTGTAGGAGTTGCAATAATATCAAGTTTCCTCGCTATGTGCTTAAAGTTTTGAAGTTATACTTGTTTTGCCTTCCTATGCTAGTTGGTTCTTGTTCCTATAAATTATGTGTTCACAAAATCCCTAGGCATAGGAAGTGGGCTAGATTCAAATGTGCTAGTCATATTCTTCATGATGCTCTCTGTATGTTTCAATTCTTTTCTTTTATGTGAGCATCATTGAAATCATCATGCCTACCTAAAAGGCATTAAAGAAAAGCGCTTGTTGGGAGACAACCCAATATTTAACCTTACTGTTTTTGTGTGTCTACATGATTAAGCTACTGTAGTAATCATGTTTTATAGCTTTTGTCTCAATAAAGTGCCTGGGAAGACTTGGATGAAAGTTAATGTGATCTTGCTATAAAAAAGAGAAACTTTGCGCTCACGAGATTAGCTGCCATTTTTTACAGAAGAGTGCTTTTGAGTTGATTATTTCTGCAGAAGACTAATAGACAAATTCCTCACGTCCACCAATTTATTTCACAATTTTTGTAGTAGCGGAAGTATGGTTGCTGTTCAGATCATTACAGACTGTTCTGTTTCTGACAGATTCTGTTTTCATTGCATAGTTTGCTTGTTTTCTAGTTTCTATGGATTATAGTTCTCAATATAAATTGTAGAAATGATATGGTACAGTAGGAATTGTGTGAGAAAAATTATGAACCTTGTCTTTGAAAGTACCAAAGTGAATGGTTTACTCTTTATCATACTAACCTATCTCACGAAGTTCCGTTAAGTTTTGTGTGATTGAAGTTTTCATGCTTTGGGTGAGATATTGATATGAGGAGAATAAGGAGTGAAAAGACCCTAAGATTGGGGATGCCACGGCACCCCAAGGTAATATTCAAGGAAGACTCAAGCGCCTAAGCTTGGGGATGCCCCGGAAGGCATCCCCTCTTTCGTCTTCAGAACTATCGGTATACCTTACTCGGAGCTATATTTTTATTCGTCACATGATATGTGTTTTGCTTGGAGCGTACTTTCAATTTTACTTGCTGTTTGAATAAATTTATTGGATCTGAAATCTTGAATGAAAAATAATCCTCCTTTGGCTAGTTAATTATTTGACTACTCAGTGTTCTTCACTTATATCTTTTTGGAGTAAGTTTGTCATTTACTCACGTGCTTAACGTATATCCTATGAGTAAATGGTTGAATGAATTGAATGTCATAAATCTGATTTAATATATGTTTCATATGCTTATAATATGGGTAGTAATGACTTCAGACATAATCAGTATAGGTAGTAAACTTATTGAAAGTTAGCAAACATAGAATTGGTCAGTTGAACAATTCATGAAAGAATATTGAAGGAAGAGAGATTTCACATATAAATATACTATCTTGGACATCTTTTGTAATTGTGAGCACTCATTAAAATATGAAATGCGAAAAGGTTGATGTTGGACAAGCAAGACAACGTAATGGGTTATGTTTTCTTATATCCAAAATAAAGTATATTGTCATGGATCATCGAACATGCTGAGCTTGCCTTTCCCCCTTATGCTAGCCAAATTATTTGCACCAAGTAGAGATACTACTTGTGCTTCCAAATATCCCTAAAACTAGTTTTGCCATGAGATTCCACCATACCTACCTATGGATTGAGTAAGATCCTTCAAGTAAGTTGTCATCGGTGCATGCAATAAAAATTTCTCTCTAAATATGTATGATCTATTAGTGCGAAGAAAATAAGCTTTATACAAACTTGTGATAGGGAAGTAATAAAAGCGACGGACTGCATAATAAAGTTCTCTATCACAAGAGGCAATATAAAGTGACGTTCTTTTGCATTAAGATTTTGTGCATCCAACCATAAAAGCGCATGACAACCTCTGCTTCCCTCTGCGAAGGGCCTATCTTTTACTTTTATCTTCTACCTTATGCAAGAGTCATGGTGATCATCACCTTTCCTTTTTACACTTTTTCCTTTGGCAAGCACTTTGTGTTGGAGCGATCCGGATATATATATCTACTTGGATGTAGGTTTTTATGAGTTATTATTGTTGACATTACCCTTAGGTAAATGGTTGGGAGGCGAAACTGTAAGCCCCTATCTTTCTCTGTGTCCGATTAAAACTTTGAACCCATAAATATCACATGAGTGTTACCAATTGTGAAATATTAAATGATAGTTGAGTACGTGGAGTTTGCTGAGTCAAAGCTCTGACATAGACCCTTCCTGAAAATAAGATGAATTGCAATTGCTTGATGACTAAGAGCATTGTTGTTAGTTTTCAAGAAAGTTTATGATCTGTACTTTAACATGTGAATAGCTTGTTACTTGATCATGAAAAGTTTTATGAGATGAGCTACTGTTATGATATATAATGATGCTAGCAAAGGTGACTGAAATTATCATTGGTCAAACTTAAGCACTTGCTAGCATTCACACTTCATAAATTATTTCTTTTATCATTTACCTACTCGAGGACGAGCAGGAATTAAGCTTGGGGATGCTGGTACGTCTCCAACGTATCTATAATTTATGAAGTATTCATTTCATGTTTACAATAGTTTTATGTGATTTTGGTATGATTTGATTAGAACTAACCCGGACTGACGCTGTTTTCAGCAGAACTACCGTGGTGTTGTTTTTGTGCAGAAATAAAAGTTCTCGGAATGCGATGAACGGAGAATTTTTCTGGAAAATATGAAAAATACTGGAACAAAAATCTACCGGAGGGGAGTCCCAGGGGACCCACGAGGGTGGGGGCGCGCCCACCCCGCCTGGGTGCGCCCCTGTGCCTCATGGACTCCTTGAGAGCCCCCCTGATGTGAAATCAACACCAACTTCTCCTATAAATACAGAAACCTTCGGGAAATAACCTAGATCAGAAGTTCCGCTGCCGCAAGCCTCTATAGCCACGAGAAATCGTTCTAGGCCCTCTCAGGCACCCTGCCGGAGGGGGCCATCATCACTGGAGGCCATGGAGGAGCATCCCAGAGGGGCCATCATCGCCATGAAGGCCAAGGACCAGAGGGAGAACCTCTCCCCATCTAGGGGGAGGCCATGGAGGAGGAAGCACAAGGGGGAGAACCTCTCCTCCTCTCTCTCGGTGGCGCCGGAGTGCCATCAGGAGGGGAATCATCGCTGCGGTGATCGTCTTCATAAACATCACCATCATCATCACCATCCTCATCTCTTTTACGCGGTCCACTCTCCCGCACCCCGCTGTAATCCCTACTTGAACAAGGTGCTTTATGCCACATATTATGATCCAAGGATGTGCTGTCATCGTATGATGTTTTGAGTAGATATCCTTTGTCTTTGTGCTGATTGATGATCTAGATTGGTATGAGTTGTATGTTTTATTCTGGTGCTGTCCTATTGTGCGCTCCATGTCGCGCAAGCATGAGGGATTCCTGCTGTAGGGTGTTGCAATATGTTCGTGATTCACTTATAGTGGGTTGCTTGAGTGACAGAAGCATAAACCCGAGTAAGGGGGTTGTTGCGTATGGGATATAGGGGACTTGATGCTTTAATGCTATGGTTGGGTTTTACCTTAATGATCTTTAGTAGTTGCAGATGCTTGCTAGAGTTCCAATCGTAAGTGCATATGATCCAAGAAGAGAAAGTATGTTAGCTTATGCCTCTCCCTCATATGAAATTTCAATAGTGATTACAGGTCTTGTTAACAATTTCCTAGGACAATTCCGCACACCGATCCATCATTATTCCAAACTCTCTATTTATAATATTTAGTAATATATTCTAACTTTATGATAACATCACCTACTTTTACATTTTAGCTCTCCGATATCATGCAAAGTTATCCTCTTCATACCCACAACATAGTTTTCTTTCTCGTTTCTAGTTGGAAGCAAACGCTCGGTGTACGTAGAGTCAATCATTGACAGATAGGACTTGAGAGAATATTGATCTTACCTTTAGCTCCTTGTGGGTTCGACACTCCATACTTATCACTTCCACCATTTGGAATTGCTACGATGATTCCCTGCACTTGGGGATTATCAGAGCTCTCCACCGAGACCGGATCGTTCGTGTACACCACCGAGAGGGCTTTCTCCCTCACGTGGGTGTCCACTACATGATGCGCGGTGAACTGCCCGCCGTTGTCGTCGTCGGCCACTGGGAGCGCCATTGGAGCCACGACGAGCGCCATTGGTACCGCTGGATGTCCTCTCTGTATGTGTCCTTGTGGGTGTGCTTATTGTGTCATGTGAGACGAGAGATAAAGGTAAATGGCCGCAGGAATAAAAGGGGCCGGGCAGCGTGGATTCTTGGGGCGTCAGCATGGAAGTTTTTGCAGCGGATAACTGCATCGTTGCGCCGCGCCCGGCGCAACCGCTTGCACACGAATGTGCGTGATCGTGCGCCAGCCCCAAACACTGGCAGCGCGCGTGGAGTGACGAGGGCGGAGCACCCGTAGTGACGTGAGAGCAGAGAGCGCGCGGCAGGACTCGAGCAGAGCGCGCCGCGGCCGTCTGAACTGCAAACAACCACACGCAAAGAGCAGTTGAACACGCAGGAAATTGTCGCCTACAAGCCGGCCGACAGTTGCGTCATTGCGTAGAGAGCGGCCGTGTGCTACCACCTCCATCTAGTCTATAGTATCCTTTATATTATGTGCCATACTTTGCCCTCAAATTTAACCAACAAAATGTTAATGCATGTTATAAAAATTATATAATTGGAAACTAAGTTCAAATACAAATCCAACTATATAATGTTTGGCGGCATGCATTCGTATTTTATTAGTTAAATCATACTTATAAACCAGGACGGTGGTATAGTAGGTAATTAAATTGCAAACGTTTTTTTATTAACCGTATGTGTATGTGGCCTTTCGTCCTCCTCTCGCACGTCTTGTCACCCTGCTGCCGCAGACGGCTTACAGCGCAAGCTTGCGCAACGCGCGAGAGCGTTATTTTCGCCAAACGATGGCGCCAATGAATCGTCGGTGAGCCCGTTCCCGCGCAAACTCGTAGGTTCCCATGCAAGCTTCCCGCCCGACTCGGTGAAATCCCCCTAAATCCCAATGCTTACCAGCCTGCTATAAAAACCCTCACGGCCGGCGAGTCATGCGTCGCATTTTCCCCTCCCTCACTGTAGCTTATCTCGTCTGCTTCTCCCACAATCGCCAATGGCACCGGTCCGTTGTCGTCTCTCAGCCACTCCGCTGTCATCAGAGGGCAGCTCCAGCTGGGAGGCTACACCACGGCGTCGGCGCAGTCCCCGGCGTAGTGTAGTGCGCGTGCTGTCCCTCTTGGGTGTGCGCGGAACACCCACCACATGCTCCGGCGCTGCTGCCCGTCGGCAGCTGTTGCCGGCCGCTGTTGCCGCCACACCACCGTAGAAAGCCAGGGCCATCGCCCGCTCTGCCGCCACTACCCGAAGGCGGGAGGTGGTCGTCCTGGCCGCCACCCCACTGACGGCCATTGTGGCCATCACCCGCTCCACCACCGTGGCCCGAAGGTGGGAGGTGGTGGTCGTGGCCGCCACCCCATCGTCGGCCACCATTGCCGCCAGCCCACCGTCGACCACCGGGGTCATCACTCGCTCCGCCATCGCCGCCCGAAGGTGGGAGGCGGAGGTGGATGCCTGCACGTGCGTCAGCGATCTTGCGCGCTACACCGAGTTCCTGCGAGAGCAGGAGGAGCGCCTCGTCGAGCACGCAAAGAGCCTTATCGCCGCCGTGGGCGCGTCACATGCTGGCTCAGAGGCGAGGAATCAGGAGATCTACGAGGAGAACCACCGCTTCGAGAGGGGCCGTCTGGAGCGGCAGAGGGCGTTCGAGGTGAGCGTCGCTGAAGCTGCAACAGCGGCAGGCACCGTATTGCGGTTGCCCAACTCATCGGTAGGCTCCTCCTCCTCCGCCTCTTACTGAGCGCACTCGGCAGAGGAGAGGCAGCCAGAACTAGTACAAAGCCCCTCCGCAGCAGTAGTAGTAGTATTTAGGGGCTATTTTGTTCAGTTCATCTAACTATAGATGTGGTGGAAATGTACAACGTACTTAAAATTAGCTAGTATATATCGTTGAACTAGCTATTTCAGTACGTGGTTGGCAACAATTGGGGAAAAGTTTGGTCGGTTCAGTTGTCGAGTTGAACTGTTTGTATAAATTAAGAATGACTGCTTAATCTATGAATTAAATCTATGCTTAATTACTGAATTTTAGTTGCAAAAATTAGATAGTGCTAGTTATTTTTAGCTGCATATTTTGACAAATCGCAGTGTTACAAGGATTGGCAAATCTTACCAAATTGTTTGTAAGTGGTTGCACACGGGTCATCCAGAACAACCGTTTGCGTTGAAGGGATGCACAAATCCAGCGCCGCTCTCACTTTGCATACGGGTGTTCTATCTAAAACATTTGCGATAAAGAGCTGCAGAAATCCCACTCGGCACATTTTCTCTTGGCTTCTTGGGGAAGCTGTCGGTTTGCATACAGGTGTTCTAACTAAAACATTTGCGATGAGTGTTTTATAGTTAAAAACCGAATTAAACTGTGGCTTGGGCACCATTAATGGAGAGGATGCGAGCAAGGCGGGTGGCCATGGAAGTCAAAGGACTCTCTTCCAAGTGAGCCTGCGCAGCGTACAGCTTGCACGCTTCCCGGTGAACCTGCGCATTCGAGGACAGCTAGCACGCCTCTCGGTCAGCCTGCGCACCGGACGGCGCTCGCACGCCTCCTGTTCAGTCAAGGTCAAGCAACTGTCTGCACGGCACCTCCTACAGCCATTAAAACCAAGACACATGGCGTCACGTGAATGGTTAACAAAACGCACACGGTTTGAATTAATTAAACGTTTGAGATACTAAAGTGGCATCTATTTTTTCAAAATGCCTTTGTTGGCGGTCATTATTCAAGTGCGCCTTCTCTCAAAATGGACACAAAAAATACCACAGCATGTCGGGTGCCATTCCATGATAGAATGCCAAGTCCCATTAATTTCAGATGATTTTTGGATTTATTAGAAGTTAAAAATAAAGTACTCAATGTTTTGCCGGCAATCAACGGTGCCCTGGTGTTCGAAATTCATTATCATTTCTTGCATGTGACCTAAGCATGCACCCAAGGACACGGATTTGAATTTCAACCAATTTATATGCACTGGAGCATGTGCATGTAGTCCAAATTTGAATTATGCACATAAATGCATTGAAAACTCAGTTAATGCATAAGAATGTCCAAACGAACCCTGAAAAATCACAAAAATTGACACAACACTCTTGTTGTTCTATGTTGACACGAGAAAAAATTTGAAAGCAATAAGAGGCAATGGATATCGTTTCGTCCCAAAGGTGGGACGTTCCCTACCGAAACCATCATGCTTGTTGTGAGAAGCTCTGGTTTGTGAGAAGCATATACCCAAACCTGCCCCAAATTGGACAAAATATTTACCACGGCATGCTGATGCCCCTCCATGGTAGAACGCCAAGTTTCATGAATTTCAGACGAGTTTTGGATTTACTAGAATTTAAAAATAAAGTATCTCAATGTTTTGGCGGCAATCAACGGTGCCCTGGTGTTTGAAATTCATTCCCATTTCTTGAATGGGACTTAAGCATGCACCCGAGGACACAGATTTGAATTCTAAACAAATTTATATGCACTGGAGCACGTGCATGTAGTTCAAATTTGAATTATGCACATAAATGGATTGAAAACTCAGTTAATGCATAAAAATGTCCAAACGAACCCTGAAAAATCACAAAGATTGACACAACACTCCACTTGTTCTACGTTGACACGAGAAAAAATTTGAAAGCAATAAGAGGCAATGGATATCGTTTCGTCCCCAAAGGTGGGATGTTCTCTACCGAAACCATCATGCTTGTTGTGAGAAGCTCTGGTTTCTGAGAAGCATATACCCAAACCTGCCCCAAATGGGACAAAAATTTTACTATGGCATGTTGATGCCCCTCCATTATAGCATGCCAAGTTTCGTGAATTTCAGATGAGTTTTTGATTTACTAGAATTTAAAAACGAGGCATCTCAATGCTTTGCCGGCAGTCAACGGTGCCCTGGTGTTTGAAATTCATTCCCATTTTTGCATGGGACCTAAGCATGCACCCAAGGACACAAATTTGATTTTTTAACCAATTTATATGCACTGGAGCATGTGTATGTATTTCAAACTTGAACTATGCACATAAATGCATTGAAAACTCAGTTAATGAATAAAAATGTCCAAATGAACCCCGAAAAATCACAAAAATTCACACAACACTCCTGTTATTCTATGTTGACACCAGAAAAAAATTTGAAAGCAATAAGAGGCAATGGATATCGTTTCGTCCCCAATGGTGGGACGTTCCCTACCGAAAACCATCATACTTGTTGTGAGAAGCTCTGGTTTGTGAGAAGCATATACCCAAACCTGCCCCAAATGGGACAAAAAATTTACCACATCATGTTGATGCTGCTCCATGATAGCATGCCAAGTTTCATGAATTTCAGACAAGTTTTGGATTTACTAGAATTAAAAAACCAGGCATCTCAATGTTTTGCCGGCAATCAACGGTGCGCTGGTTTTTGAAATTCATTCCCATTTCTTGCATGGGACCTAAGCATGCACCCAAGGACAAAGATTAGATTTTTCAACCAATATATATGCACTGGAGCATGTGCATGTAGTTCAAATTTGAATTATGTACATAAATGCATTGAAAATACAGTTAATGCATAAAAATGTCCAAACGAACCCTGAAAATCACAAAAATTCACATAACACTCCTATTGTTCTATGTTGGCACTGTCAGCGTTCTTGGAATGGGGGTCCCCAGACTTGCCTGCCTGCAGCCCACGGCGTGGCACTGCGAGCAGGCCCGTACGACCCATCTTTACCAACAAGCAATCAAGACCCTCGCGAGGGGCCAAGCCTCACGAGGCGGGCGACACAGGACCTCCTCGGGAGCGGCCTCACCAGGCTGGCTCGCGAAGGGCTGAGAGATCAAGGCGAGGCAAACCTCGCGATATTCTCATGACGCAAGCCATGACGATCGAGACAAGGCGGGCGCTAGCGCGTTCATTGTACTTGCTTCCTCTTTGGTGCTAAGGAGGCAAGCGCAGGCGCGGGGTATCGAGGCATCAGGCAAAGGTTTCCATATTGGTGCAATGAGACCAAGACCAGTGGGACGGCGACATGGAGGTCATCGTGGAGCCCGAGCGGGCGTCACCACCAGAGCCTTTGGCAGGCGAAGACTGCTTTTGTTAGGATGACTTGTACTAGTTGTCCCCTTTGAAATTGGCCGTTGTGGCATCCCTTCTCGCTCAATATTTGGGGAGAGGACCAGGGCCTCTATAAATAGGGCTAGCCACCATAGTAGGAGGCATCGGATCCTGACCCACGAGATCTCATCTTGAGTGATCCTCACGCTGACACATTGACCAAGCACAAGAACACCTCCCCTCAGGAGGCTGCTCTTCCCCTTGTACCATTCATCCTCAGCCCAAGAGGCAATCCGCCACACCACACTAGAGTAGGGTATTACACCACAACGATGGCCCGAACCAGTATAAATCTTGTGTCTCTTGTGTTGCGAGTTCGTCGAGCTAAGCTTAGAGATCCTGGCGAGGCTGAGGGCGTGATTTGTTAGGGGGAGATCTCCGCGCGCAACCCAATGTTCGAACCTTTAGGGTTTTGCCGAAACCTGAGATCTGACATTTGGCGCGCCAGGTAGGGGTGCGCCAGAGTTTTGCTTCCATCGATTCACGCTCCACCATCTTCATGCCCATTCCGCGTGCCTGGCACCGCTCTTCCAGTTGGATCTACGAGCGCCCACGGTGACGCCTGGGGCTCCGAGCCCTTGCTCCCGCCTTGCGGCAGGTGCAGTGGCAACCCAAGTTCAAGCCGGAGATGCTGCCGCGCTACGACGGCACGACGGACCGGTCGGCTTTCCTCCTGGCGTATGAGGAGGCCGTCCTTAGGCCGGAGGCGATGACAAAGTCATGGCCAACTGGCTTCTCATGGCCCTCACTGGCGCACCGCGCGCCTGGCTGCTCAACCTCCCCGGATCCACGGTGGCATCTTGGGAGGAGTTGTGCGGCATTTCGCTGCGCGCTACGCGGCGCCGGCGTATCACGCGGTCGCGGCCCTCCTCGGCGGCTCGCAAGCACCGCCCTCGGATCGTCACACCAAATCATTCCTTCGCCAGATCGGTGCCACTTCCAAGCGCCCGGGGGCTCCACCGGGCTGGGCCGTGCCCGAGGCCGACCTCACCTTCGACTCGAGGGATCATCCCATCTCCACCATCAGCTCGGGTGTGCTCCCAATGCTTTGCACGCCCACCATCTGCAACGTGTCCGTCACCAAGATGCTCATCGATGGCGGTGCCGGCCTCAACGTGCTCTCCGTCGAGGCCTTCAGCCTTCTTCACGTACCGCTTTAGCGGCTCCGCCCTAGCAAGCCTTTCTCAGGGGTTGGTGGAGGCTCCGCCCCCTCCCTGGGGCGGATCCGCCTCCCTGTAACCTTCGGCACGCGCGACAACTACCGCACCGAGCTGGACGACATCGACATCGCCCGCATCGGCGTCATGTACAACACCGTCCTCGGGTACCCGGCCCTGGCTCAGTTCATGGCGGCGACCCATCCGGCCTACAACCTCATGAAGATGCTCGGGAGCAAGGGTGTCCGTGCAGTAGTTGGGGACACCAAGGAAGCCCTGATGACGCTCAAGCTTGCCGTCAAGACCGCTGCAACGGCGCAGCCCGCCGACGCGGACAGCTCCAAGGCCAAGGGAGCCACACCAACCAAGAAGAAGCAGTTGTTCACTAAAGACAAGGCAGAAACCAAGCAGGTGCTAGTCGAGGAGGACAGGTCCTCGGGGGCAACCTTTACTGTAGGCACCAACCTCGAGCCTGATCAGGAGGAGGCGCTATTGAAGTTCTTGCGCGCAAACAAGGAAGTGTTCGCTTGGGAGCCCGATCAGCTGGTAGGGGTCCCAAGAGTGGTGATAGAGCAACACCTGAAGGTGTGCCCCAACGTACGCCCCGTAAAGCAGAGGGCGAGGCGGAAGTCCACGGAGAAGCAAGCTTTCATCGTTAAGAGACCCACAAGTTGGAGGCTGCGGGTGTCATTCGCGAGCTTCGGTACCCCGAGGGCTGGCGAACCCCATCGCCGTGCCAAAGAAAGGCGGGAAGGAGCGTATGTGCGTCGACTTCACCAACGTCAACAAGGCCTTCCCCCAAGATCCGTACCCGCTTCCACGCATCGACCAGATCGTTGACTCCACCACCGAGTGCGATTAGCTGTGCTTCCTGGACGTGTTTTCGGGATATCACCAGATCAAGATGGCGGTAGAAGATGTGGAGAAGACAGCCTTCCTAACCCCATATGGGGAGTACTACTACACTTGCATGTCGTTCGGGCTGCGCAATGTAGGCGCAACCTTCCAACGGCTGATGCACATCTCCTTGGGTCGGCAGCTCGGGAGAAACGTCGAAGCTTACGTCGACGACATCGTGGTGAAGTCTCGGGAGGCGAGAACTTTGATTCAGGACCTGGAGGAAACCTTCACGAGCCTCCGCCAGGTGGACTTGCGACTCAACACGGAGAAGTGCGTGTTTGGCGTCCCTTCCGGCAAGCTACTGGGCTTCCTTGTGTCCCACAGGGGAATCGAGGCCAACCCAGAGAAGGTCAAGGCCATCGAAGACATGAGCCCACCGCAAACCCTCAAGTAAATGCAGAAGCTTGCTGGATGGGTGACTGCGTTGGGACGCTTCATTTCCAAGCTGGGAGAGCGCGCCCTGCCCTTCTTCAAGCTGATGAAGAAGAAGGGCCCATTCGAGTGGACCGCGGAGGCCGACCAAGCATTTCAAGACCTCAAGAGATATCTGACCAGCCCTCCAGTGATGGTGGCGCCACGACCTCTCGAGCCCCTAGTGCTTTACCTTGCCGCCACTCCCTACTCCACCAGCGCGGCTCTAGTGGCGGTTCGGGAAGAACACCAAGCCAAGGGCGCATCACACCGAGCCACGCCCCCAGCAGGGATGCTGCAAGAGCAGGAGGGCGCCGCAAGGGCCACAGCTGCGGTAGCAGAGGATCAAGCTCAGCAGGACGACGCCCCAGAACCTGTAGGGAGGGTCGCCGAGTGGAACATCGAGCTCATCACCCTCGTCGAGCACCCGGTATACTTCGTCAGCATGGTGTTGCGGGATGCAAGAGCACGGTACCCCATGCCTCAGAAGCTCTTACTCGCGCTCTTGGTGGCCTCGCGTAAGCTGCGACATTACTTTCAAGGTCACCCCATCAATGTCGTCTAGGCCTACCCATTGGAGAGGGTGCTCAGGAGCCCCAACTCCCCTGGGAGGGTCGCCGAGTGGAACATCGAGCTGCAGGCATTCCAGTTGGATTTCAGCACCACCAGGGTCATCAAGGGAGCCGCGCTCGCCGATTTCGTGGCAGAATGGACGGACACCCCGGCGCTTGAAATAGGCGAGGGTCGGTCCCTCTCGCCGGGAAGTGAGGCGCCCGACGGCTGGGTCATGTATTTCGATGGTTCCCTCGTGCACCAGGGCACGGGGCTGGAGCAGTGCTCATCTCGCCCACTCCGGACAAGCTCTACTACGCTGTGCAGCTCTGCTTCCAGCAGGGCGAGAAGGTCTCCAACAACATTGCAGAGTACGGAGGCTTCATAGCTAGCCTGAAGGCTGCGGGGGCCCTGGGGGTGAAGCTTCTCACCATCAAGGGCGACTCGGAGGTCCTCGTCAACTTCTCCAACAAGGTATACTAGCCGAAGGACGAACACATGGAGGCATACCTCGCGGACGTGCGCAAGATGGAGAAGCAGTTCCTGGGCCTGGAGTTGCAGCATGTGCCCCGTGGCACCAACAAGGAAACCGACGACATCGCCAGGAGGGCATCCAAGCGACAGCCCCAAGAGCCTGGCGTCTTTGAGGAGCGGCCCTTCATGCCATCGGCAACACCGCCGCTTTCAAGGACATGGCAGCCTCGGGAGGAGCTCCCACAACCACCTGCCACGGGAGCCCCAGCATGTGGCCCGACCTCGGCAGTGCGTATAATCTTGGCACTCGAGCCCCAGGAGGGATGTTGGACCAAGGAAATCAAGGAATATCTGATGCAAGGGATGCTGCCGGAGAAGGATGAGGACGCGGAGCGTGTGGCCCGGCAAGCCACAACATACTGCATCCAGGATGGTGAGTTATATAGGAAGTGGCCCAATGACATTTCTCTGCATTGCATCTCCAGGGATCAGGGGAAAGAGCTGCTAGCCGACATACACGGCGGGGACTACGGGCACCACTCATCGTCGCGAACCCTCGTCGGCAAGGCATTCCGCAGCGGATTCTACTGGCCTACGGTGCTCAACGACAAGCAAATTCATCAGCTAGCTCAGGGCCTCCAGACCATCCCGCTCTTGTGGCCGTTCGCAGTCTGGGGACTGAATATCCTGGGCCCATTCCCTCGAGCGCCTGGGGGCTACCGATACCTCTACGCTGCCATCGACAAGTTCACCAAGTGGGCGGAGGTGGAAGCCGTCCGCACCATCCCAGCTGGCTCTGCGGTCAAGTTCATCAAGGGTCTCGTGAGCCGTTTTGGGGTCCCCAACCACATCATCACCGATAATAGCTCGCAATTCACCAGTAATCTCTTCAAAACGTACTGTGCTAACCTTGGAACACAGATCTGCTACGCTTCAGTGGCGCAACCCCGGACCAATGGTCAAGCCGAACGCGCCAACGTGGAGGTCCTGAGACACCTCAAGACCTGGACCATCAAGAAGAAGCTCGAAGCCGGCGGCAGGGGTTGGCACGACGAGCTCCAGTTCATATTGTGGTCCACCTGCACCACCTCCAAGCCAACGGGCGAGAACCCATTCTTCCTCGTCTACGGAGCAGAAGCGGTTCTCCCTCACAAGGTCAAGCATCGCTCCGCACGGGTCCTGGCATTTGATCAGACGCGGCAGGACGCCACGCGGGGGATGGACCTCGTGCTGGGGGAGGAACACCGCCGCAAAGCTGCACTGCGGGCGGCAAGATACCAGCAGGCGCTGCGGCGGTACCACTGTCGCAACATCCGCTCTAGGACGCTCGAGGTGGGTGACCTCGTCCTAAGACGGGTGCTCTCCAGGGAAGGGCTGCATAAGCTCTCACCCATGTGGGTGGGCCCGTTCAAGGTCGTCCATGTCTCCAGGCCTGGTGCCGCGCGCCTGGAGATGCAGGACGGGGTACCCTAATACGTCTCCAACGTATCTATAATTTTTTATTGTTCCATGCTATATTATATTCTTTTATGGACATTATTGGGCTTTATTATACACTTTTCTATTATTTTTGGGACTAACCTATTAACCGGAGGCCCAGCCCAGAATTGCTGTTTTTTGCCTATTTCAGAGTTTCGCAGAAAAAGAATATCAAACGGAGTCCAAACGGAATGAAACCTTCGGGAACATGATTTTCGGAACGAACGTGATCCAGAGGACTTGGACCCTACGTTAAGACTTCAAGCAGGAAGCCACGAGGTAGGGGGCGCGCCTACCTCCCAGGCGCAACCTCCACCCTCGTGGGCCCCACGTTGCTCCACCGATGTACTCCTTCCTCCTATGTAAACCTACGTACCCCCAAACTACCAGATACGGAGCCAAAAACCTAATTCCACCGCCGCAACCTTCTGTACCCGTGAGATCCCATCTTGGGGCTTGTTCCGGAGCTCCGCCGGAGGGGGCATCGATCATGGAGGGCTTCTACATCAACGCCATAGCCTCTCCGATGAAGTGTGAGTAGTTTACCTCAGACCTTCAGGTCCATAGTTATTAGCTAGATGGCTTCTTCTCTTTTTTTGGATCTCAATACAATGTTCTCCCCCTCTCTTGTGGAGATCTATTCGATGTAATCTTCTTTTGCGGTGTGTTTGTTGAGATCGATGAATTGTGGGTTTATGATCAAGTTTATCTCTGAACAATATTTGAATCTTCTGAATTCTTTTATGTATGATTGGTTATCTTTGCAAGTCTCTTCGAATTATCAGTTTGGTTTGGCCTACTAGATTGATCTTTCTTGCAATCGGAGAAGTGCTTAGCTTTGGGTTCAATCTTGCGGTGTCCTTTCCCAGTGACAGTAGGGGCAGCAAGGCACGTATTGTATTGTTGCCATCGAGGATAACAAGATGGGGTTTATATCATATTGCATGAGTTTATCCCTCTACATCATGTCATCTTGCATAAAGCGTTACTCTGTTCTTATGAACTTAATACTCTAGATGCATGCTGGATAGCGGTCGATGTGTGGAGTAATAGTAGTAGATGCAGGCAGGAGTCGGTCTACTTGTCTCGGACGTGATGCCTATATACATGATCATACCTAGATATTCTCATAACTATGCTCAATTCTATCAATTGCTCAACAGTAATTTGTTCACCCACCGTAAATACTTATGCTCTTGAGAGAAGCCACTAGTGAAACCTATGGCCCCCGGGTCTATTTTCCATCATATTAATTTTCCGACAACAAGCTATTTCTGGCACCATTTTTATTTTACTTTCTTTACTTTGCATCTTTATCATAAAAATACCAAAAATATTATCCTATCATATCTATTAGATCTCACTCTCGTAAGTGACCATGTAGGGATTGACAACCCCTTATCGCGTTGGTTGCGAGGATTTGTTTGTCTAGGTGCGAGGGACTCGTGCGTGGCCTCCTACTGGATTGATACCTTGGTTCTCAAAAACTGAGGGAAATACTTATGCTACTTTGCTGCATCACCCTTTCCTCTTCAAGGGAAAACCAACGCAGTGCTCAAGAGGTAGCAAGAAGGATTTCTAGCGCCGTTTCCGGGGAGTCTACGCAAAAGTCAACATACCAAGTACCCATCACAAATCCTTATCTCCCGCATTACATTATTTGCCATTTTCCTGTCGTTTTCCTCTCCCCCACTTCACCCTTGCCGTTTTATTCGCCCTCTCTTTTCCGTTTGCCTCTTTTTGCCCGTCTCTTGTTTGCTCGTGTGTTGGATTGCTTGCTTGTCACAATGGCTCAAGATAATAATAAATTGTGTGAATTCACCAATACCAACACCAATGATTTCCTTAGCACTCTGATTGCTCCTCTTACCGATACTGAATCTTGTGAAATCAATACTGCTTTGTTGAATCTTGTCATGAAAGATCAATTTGCCGGCCTTCCTAGTGAAGATGCCGCTAACCATCTAAATAGCTTCTTTGATTTGTGTGATATGCAAAAGAAGAAAGATGTGGATAATGATATTTTTAAATTGAAGCTATTTCCCTTTTCGCTTAGAGTTCGTGCTAAAGTTTGGTTTTCATCTTTGCCTAAAAATAGTATTGATTCTTGGAATAAGTGCAAAGATGCTTTTATCTCCAAGTATTTTCCTCCCGCTAAGATCATCTCTCTTAGAAACGATATTATGAATTTTAAGCAACTTGATCAAGAACATGTTGCACAAGCTTGGGAGAGGATGAAATTAATGATACATAATTTCCCTACTCATGGTTTGAATTTATGGATGATCATACAATTTTTTATGCCGGATTGAATTTTGCTTCTAGAAATCATTTAGATCCGTCCGCGGGAGGCACTTTTATGGAAATCACTTTAGGAGAAGCTACTAAACTCCTAGATAATATTATGGTTAATTATTATCAATGGCACACTGAAAGATCTACTAATAAAAAAGTGCATGCGATAGAAAAAATTAATGTTTTGAGTGGAAAGATGGATGAACTTATGAAATTATTTGCTACTAAAAGTGTTTCTTCTGATCCTAGTGATATGCCTTTGTCTACTTTGATTGAGAATAATAATGAATCTATGGATGTGAATTTTGTTGCTAGGAATAATTTTGGTAACAACACGTATAGAGGAAACTTTAATCCTAGGCCTTATCCTAGTAATTCCTCTAATAATTATGGTAGTTCCTACAACAATTCTTATGGAAATTTTAATAAGATGCCCTCTGAATTTGAGACTAGTGTTAAAGAATTTATGAATTCGCAAAAGAATTTCAATGCTTTGCTTGAAGAAAAATTGCTTAAAGTTGATGAATTGGCTAGGAACGTTGATAGAATTTCTCTTGATGTTGATTCTTTGAAACTTAGATCTATTCCTCCTAAGCATGATATCAATGAGTCTCTCAAAGCCATGGGAATTTACATTGATGAGTGCAAAGAAAGAACTACTAGGATGCGTGCTAAGAAAGATTGTTTTGTGAATGCGTGTTCTTCTAGTGTTTATGAAAACAAAGATGAAGATCTAAAAGTTATTGATGTGTCCCCTATTAAATCTTTGTTTTGCAATATGAATCTTGATAATGATGGGACTGAATATGATCCACCTTTACCTAGAAGACGTTCCAGAAATTTGGAGTTTTTAGATCTTGATGCTAAATTTGATAAAAGTGGGATTCAAAAGAACAAAACTTTGGATATTAATGAACCCAGTATTTTGGATTTCAAGGAATTTAATTATGATAATTTCTCTTTGATAGATTGTATTTCCTTGTTGCAATCCGTGCTAAATTCTCCTCATGCTTATAGTCAAAATAAAGCTTTTACCAAACATATCGTTGATGCTTTGATGCAATCTTATGAAGAAAAACTTGAGTTGGAAGTTTCTATCCCTAGAAAACTCTATGATGAGTGGGAACCTACTATTAAAATTAAAATTAAAGATCATGAATGCTATGCTTTGTGTGATTTGGGTGCTAGTGTTTCCACGATTCCAAAGACTTTGTGCGATTTGCTAGGTTTCCGTGATTTTGATGATTGCTCTTTAAACTTGCACCTTACGGATTCCACCATTAAGAAACCTATGGGAAGAATTACTGATGTTATTATTGTTGCAAATAGGAACTATGTGCCCGTAGACTTTATTGTTCTTGACATAGATTGCAATCCTTCATGTCCTATTATTCTTGGTAGACCTTTCCTTAGAATGATTGGTGCAATTATTGATATGAAGGATGGGAATATTAGATTCCAATTTCCATTAAAGAAAGGCATGGAACACTTCCCTAGAAAGAAACTAAAATTACCATATGAATCTATTATGAGAGCCACTTATGGATTGCCTACCAAAGATGGCAATACCTAGATCCATCCTTGCTTTTATGCATAGCTAGGGGCGTTAAACGATAGCGCTTGTTGGGAGGCAACCCAATTTTATTTTTAGTTTTTTGCTTTTTGCTTCTGTTTAGGAATAAATTTTGATCTAGCCTCTGGTTAGATGTGTTTTTATCTTTTACTTAGTGTTTGTGCCAAGTTTAACCTATAGGATCTTCTTGGATATGATAGTTATTTGATCCCGCTGAAAATTCCAGAAACTTTCTGTTCACAAAAACAATTGTTAAAAATCACCAGAACGTGATACAATATTGATTCCAATTGCTGCTCATCAATAAACAAATTGTCTAGGTCGTCCTATTTTGGCATAATTTTTGGAGTTCCATAAGTTTGCGTTAGTTACAGATTACTACAGACTGTTCTGTTTTTGACAGATTCTGTTTTTCGTGTGTTGTTTGCTTATTTTGATGAATCTATGGCTAGTAAAATAGTTTATAAACCATAGAGAAGTTGGAATACAGTAGGTTTAACACCAATATAAATAAAGAATGAGTTCATTACAGTACCTTGAAGTGGTCTTTTGTTTTCTTTCGCTAACGGAGCTTACGAGATTTTCTGCTGAGGTTTGTGTTGTGAAGTTTTCAAGTTTTGGGTGAATGATTTGATGGATTATGGAACAAGGAGTGGCAAGAGCCTAAGCTTGGGGATGCCCATGGCAACCCCAAGATAATCTAAGGACACCTAAAAGCCAAAGCTTGGGGATTCCCCGGAAGGCGTCCCCTCTTTCGTCTACTTCCATCGGTAACTTTACTTGGAGCTATATTTTTATTCACCACATGATATGTATTTTGCTTGGAGACTCTTGTATGGTTTGAGTCTTTGATTTTTAGTTTACCACAATCATCCTTTCTATACACACCTTTTGAGAGAGACACACATGATTCGGAAATTATTAGAATACTCTATGTGCTTCACTGATATCTTTTGAGTTATATAGTTTTGCTCTAGTACTTCACTTATATCTTTTAGAGCACGGTGGTGGTTTTGTTTTACAGAAACGATTGATCTCTCATGCTTCACTTAGATTATTTTTAGAGTCTTAAATAGCATGGTAATTTGCTTAAATAATCCTAATATGCTAGGTATTCAAGACTAGTAAAAACTTTCTTATGAGTGTGTTGAATACTAAGAGAAGTTTGATGCTTGATGATTGTTTTGGGACATGGAGGTAGTGATATCGTGCTAGTTGAGTAGTTGTGAATTTGAGAAATACTTGTGTTGAAGTTTGCAAGTCCCGTAGCATGCACGTATGGTAAACGTTATGTAACAAATTTGAAACATGAGGTGTTCTTTGATTGTCCTCCTTATGAATGGCGGTTGGGGACGAGCGATGGTCTTTTCCTACCAATCTATCCCCCCAGGAGAGATGGTCTTTTGATGACTTGTAGATTTTTGCAATAAGTATGTGAGTTCTTTATGACTAATGTTGAGTCCATGGATTATACGCACTCTCAACCTTCCATCATTGCTAGCCTCTTCGGTACCGTGCATTGCCCTTTCTCACATTGAGAGTTGGTGCAAACTTCACCGGTGCATCCAAACCCCGTGATATGATATGCTCTTTCACACATAAACCTCCTTATATCTTCCTCAAAACAGCCACCATACCTACCTATTATGGCATTTCCATAGCCATTCCGAGATATATTGCCATGCAACTTTCCACCGTTCCGTTTATCATGACACGTTCATCATTGTCATATTGCTTAGCATGATCATGTAGTTGACATAGTATTTGTGGCAAAGCCACCATTCATAATTCTTTCATACATGTCACTCTTGGTTCATTGCATATCCCGGTACACCGCCGGAGGCATTCATATAGGGTCATACCTTGTTCAAGTATTGAGTTGTAATCATTGAGTTGTAAATAAATAGAAGTGTGATGATCATCATTTTATAGAGCATTGTCCCAAGTGAGGAAAAAAAAGAAAGGCCATAAAAAAAGAAGGCCCGAAAAAATGAGAGAAAAAGAGAGAAATCTTCATGAGAGTCTCTTGTTTTGTCACTTTCATATACTAGTGGGAACTTTTCATTATAGAACTTGGCTTGTATATTCCAACAATGGGCGTCCTCAAGTGCCCTAGGTCTTCGTGAGCAAGCAAGTTGGATGCACACCCACTTAGTTTCTTTTGTTGAGATTTCATATATTTATAGCTCTAGTGCATCCGTTGCATGGCAATCCCTACTCCTTGCATTAACATCAATCGATGGGCATCTCCATAGCTCATTGATTAGCCTCGTTGATGTGAGACTTTCTCCCTTTTTGTCTTCTCCACATAACCCCCGTCATTATATTCTATTCCACCCATAGTGCTATATCCATGGCTCACGCTCATGTATTGCGTGAAGGTTGAAAAAGTTTGAGATTACTAAAGTATGAAACAATTGCTTGGCTTGTCATCGGGGTTGTGCATGATGAGAGCATTCTTGTGTGACGAAAATGGAGCATGACTAAACTAGATGATTTTGTAGGGATGAACTTTCTTTGGCCATGTTATTTTGAGAGGACATAATTGCTTAGTTAGTATAGTCGAAGTATTATTATTTTTATGTCAATATCGAACTTTTATCTAGAATCTTTCGGATCTGAAAATTCATACCACAATTAAGAAGAATTACATTGAAATTATGCCTAGTAGCATTCCACATAAAAAATTATGTTTTTATCATTTACCTACTCGAGGACGAGCAGGAATTAAGCTTGGGGATGCTTGATACGTCTCCAACGTATCTATAATTTTTTATTGTTCCATGCTATATTATATTCTGTTTTGGACATTATTGGGCTTTATTATACACTTTTATATTATTTTTGGGACTAACCTATTAACCGGAGGCCCAGCCCAGAATTGCTGTTTTTTGCCTATTTCAGAGTTTCGCAGAAAAAGAATATCAAACAGAGTCCAAACGGAATGAAACCTTCGGGAACGTGATTTTCGGAATGAATGTGATCCAGAGGACTTGGACCCTATGTCAAGACTTCAACTAGGAAGCCACGAGGTAGGGGGCGCGCCTACCCCCCAGGCGCGCCCTCCACCCTCGTGGGCCCCACGTTGCTCCATCGACGTACTCCTTCCTCCTATATATACCTACGTACCCCCAAACTACCAGATACGGAGTCAAAAACCTAATTCCACCGCCGCAACCTTCTGTACCCATGAGATCCCATCTTGGGGCCTGTTCCGGAGCTCCGCCGGAGGGGGCATCGATCACGGAGGGCTTCTACATCAACACCATAGCCTCTCCGATGAAGTGTGAGTAGTTTATCTCAGACCTTCGGGTCCATAGTTATTAGCTAGATGGCTTCTTCTCTTTTTTTGGATCTCAATACAATGTTCTCCCCCTCTCTTGTGGAGATCTATTCGATGTAATCTTCTTTTGCGGTGTGTTTGTTGAGACCGATCAATTGTGGGTTTATGATCAAGTTTATCTATGAACAATATTTGAATCTTCTGAATTCTTTTATGTATGATTGGTTATCTTTGCAAGTTTCTTTGAATTATCAGTTTGGTTTGGCCTACTAGATTGATCTTTCTTGCAATGGGAGAAGTGCTTAGCTTTGGGTTCAATCTTGCGGTGTCCTTTCCCAGTGACAGCAGGGGCAGCAAGGCACGTATTGTATTGTTGCCATCGAGGATAACAAGATGGGGTTTATATCATATTGCATGAGTTTATCCCTCTACATCATATCATCTTGCTTAAAGCGTTACTCTGTTCTTGTGAACTTAATACTTCCCCTTCTCCGCGGCGGGGACGGCCGCGTCCATGCTTGGGCACCGGAGATCCGGGCCCCTCCTGACGGGCCTTCCCCTTCTCCGCGGCGGAGAACCTCTTCGACGGCTCCATTGGTGTCGCTACTGGCAATGGAGCAAAGGGGGAGAACCGAGCGGAATGGGAAGAGATGGGTGACGGGGGCTCTGCCCCCCTCCTCATTTATAGCAGGAGAAGGCCAACCAGCGCCCCCCACGATCACAGGTAATGATGGTTTTCCGTTGCATGTAGCAGGGACTCGTCAATTTGGGCAGTTGCCGTGGCAGCATGGGGAAGCGAAGACGCCCATGTCCAATCAACCGCCATGCGTCGACCAAGGCCATAGGCTGTTGGGGCCCACAGCGCTCCGCACTTGCCCTTTGGCTTCGCCACGAAGCCAAGTCCGAGCGCGCCTTGGGCCCGGGGGCTACTGTCGGTGTTCTGGGAACGGGGCTCCCCAGACTTGCCTGCCTGCGGCCCATGGCGTGGCACTGCGAGCGGGCCCGTACGACCCATCTTCACCAACAAGCACTCAAGACCCTCGCGAGGGGCCAAGCCTCGCGAGGCGGACGACACAGGATCTCCTCTGGAGCGGCCTCACCAGGCTGGCTCGCGAGGGGCAGAGAGATCAAGGCGAGGCAAACCTCGCGAGATTCTCATGACGCAAGCCATGACGATCGAGACCAGGCAGGCGCCAACGCGCACAGTGTCCTTGCTTCCTCTTTGGTGCTAAGGAGGCAAGTGCAGGCGAGGAGTATCGACGCATCAGGCAAAGGTTTCCAGATTGGTGCAACGAGACCAAGACCAGCGGGACGGCAAGACGGAGGTCATCGTGGAGCCTGAGCCGGCGTCACCACCAGAGCCTTTGGCAGGCGAAGACTGCTTTTGTTAGGATAACTTGTACTAGCTGTCCCCTTTCAAATTGGCCGTTGTGCATCCCTTCCCGCTCAATATTTGGGGAGAGGACCAGGGCCTCTATAAATAGGGCTAGCCACCACAGTAGGAGGCATCGGATCCTCACCCACGAGATCTCATCTTGAGTGATCCTCACCCTCACATATTCACCAAGCACAAGAACACCTCACCTCAGGAGGCCGTTCTTCCCCTTGTACTGTTCATTATCAGCCCAAGAGGCAATCCACCACACAACACTGGAGTAGGGTATTACACCACAACAGTGGCCCGAACCAGTATAAATCTTGTGTCTCTTGTGTTGCGAGTTCGTCGAGCTAAGCTTAGAGATCCCGGCGAGGCTGAGGGTGTGATTTGGTAGGGGGAGATCCTCGCGCGCACCCCAGTGTTTGAACGTTGAGGGTTTTGTCGGAACCCGAGATCCGACAGACACGAGAAAAATTTGAAAGCAATAAGAGGCAATTGATATCGTTTCGTCCCCAAAGGTGGAACGTTCCCTACCGAGTACCATCATGCTTGTTGCGAGAAGCTCTGGTTTGTGAGAAGCATATACCCAATCCTGCCCCAAATGGGACAAAAAATTACCATGGCATGTTGATGCCGCTCCATGATAGCATGCCAAGTTTCATGAATTTCAGACGAGTTTTGGATTTACTAGAATTTAAAAACCAGGCATCTCAATGATTTGCCGGCAATCAACATTGCCCTGGTGTTTGAAATTCATTCCCATTTCTTGCATGGAACATAAGCATGCACCCAAGGACACATATTTGATTTTTCAACCAATTTATATCCACTGGAGTATGTGCATGTAGTTCAAATTCGAATTATGCACATAAATGCATTGAAAACTCAGCTAATGCATAAAAATGTCCAAACCAACCCTGAAAAATCACAAAAATTCACACAACACTCCTGTTGTTCTATGTTGACACGGGAAAAAATTTGAAAGCGATAAGAGGCAATGGATATCGTTTAGGTGGGACGTTCCCTACCGAAAACCATCATGCTTGTTGTGAGAAGCTCCGGTTTGTGAGAAGCATATACCCAAACCTGCCCCAAATGGGACAAAAAATTTACCATGGCATGTTGATGCCGCTCCATGATACCATCCCAAGTTTCATGAATTTCAGACGAGTTTTGGATTTACTAGAATTTAAAAACCAGGCATCTCGATGTTTTGCCGACAATCAATGGTGCCCTGGTGTTTGAAATTCATTCCCATTTCTTGCATGGGACCTAAGCATGCACCCAAGGACACAGATTTGATTTTTCAACCAATTTATATGCACTGGAGCATGTGCATGTAGTTTAATTTTGAATTATGCACCTGAAATGGCTAGAAAACCAATTTAATGTATAAAATGTTCAAACGAACCCTGAATAATTCCAATTCCTTTACGACACACATATAGTTGCATGTTCACTCCAGATAAAAAGGTCTAGCCATTCAAACACCGTCCATTGCCGCTGTGACCCCATTATGTAATTCAAATCAAGATGAAAAATCAAGTAGACCGCACACAGTTTATTATCAGCAACTGTGTGAGATGCAGCACAAAGTATCCTGGAGCACCGTCAGTGTATAGTACGCCTATGGCTTACGCGAGAAGGTGCGTCGGCTATAGTCCACAGCCGGCGTCTCAAGCACACTAGCATGCTCCCCAAATATCATTTCACTGTACAATCATCACCGGTGAAAGATGGGCACGTGGACCCGCGTCGTGAGTGCAACTTCGGTGGCCCACTCCGGCGAGAGTGCGGCCGCAGCCGCCATGCGCGTGCTAACAAGGTGCATGAGCGTGGCCGCAATCTGTGACCGGGCGGCAAAGGCAGCCCAAACGGCCGCTGTTGCTTCTCAGGTGGCCGCAGCAACATCTGCCTCGGGGATAGCAACTGGCAAGAGCTGCACAGCAGCTGTCCGTTCCGCAGTGGCGGCCTTAGCCCTGATAGAGGCCGCCCACGACCATGTCGAGGCGGCCCACGCCCAGCTCCTGGCGGTCACCGCACAAATCGAACGAAGATTCTCCGACAACGGTCGGCAACCCACGGCCGAAGAGCTAGCAATCGCCGAGAGCGTTCGAACAGCTGTCCATTCCTCCGCCGCATACCTTGCAATGACGGAGCCCGTCCAAGCCTAGATCGCGTCCGCCCACGCCCAGCTCGTGGTGGCCTTTTCCAAAGAGATGGCGGACGCGGATGGCGAGATGCGTGCCGAGTATGGTGCGATGGATGCCATGGAGCCCCTTCCCCAGGAGACCGTCGGGCGCGAGCTAGACATGGAGGCTGCGGCAGAGATCGACGAGCACCTTCCGTAGTAGTACTCTTTATTTTGTTTAATTAAGAGTGTCGGTCTTTAATTGGTTAGAGTAATGTTTAGGTCAGCTAGCTCTGTTTAATTGCTGAACTGGCTCGATTAAGGAGTGTGGGTGTGCTGTCGTCTCCTTTGTGTACCCAAGTTATGCAATGACATGGATGACCACTGTAATCATGGAAATTCGAACCAAATCTTTTGACATTCAAACTCATCACACACGGGTTAAGCTATCTGAATCGCTTGTGATGTCCACATATCGTACACAGTTCTGAATAAGGGACCATGTCTGCTGACACTTTGCGCGCCAGTTTTTTGGCTGAAGCGATTCCAAATTTTCGGCTTCCGTGCAAATATCTACCTCCCCGCCCCCTCCCACTTACCAATACCTACATTGCCCCTCTTTCCGCCTTCCTTTCCAAGTTGAAACCTTCACTCCTTGCTTGCAGCGCCGCCTCCTCGTCGGCGACCCTCCTTCATGCTGCTCGGCATCGTCTATGTAGGCAGGTAATCCACACCTGACCACCATCCTCCTCCTCCTTCCACTTACCACATGCCCCGACCGCCAGCGCAAGCGCGACACCTTCCACCCAACTCACCGACCCCTCCACCAAATAAGCGCTGCCCTAAGCCATGGTGCACGCAGTATAGCCAGGATCTCAAGGAGCATTTGGCGGCCGACAACCAAATCGCGGCCGCACGCGCGGATGAGGTCGCGATGGCTGCCATTCGTGCCGACCCCCAGATATTGGAGGACCACCTTGCCATTTGCTAGCTACGCCGGTTAAGCATGCTCGGTTTACCCGTTGCGTGTGCTGCTCTTGCCTTTGCTTCACAAATTCTAGTGAATTCTGCTATCTAATTTTACCTTGCAATCTGTTGCTCTAGTGTATATGTTCTATATGTCGTGCAGTGTGGTGCTTACTTATTAACTGTTTTGTTAATTAGTTGTCATCTTCAGTTAACTATTTGCTTCAGTTCTGCAAATGTTATGTTCAATTCTTCAGGCTGCAATTTTGTATTGTCTTCCATGTGAGAAATAAATCAAATTTATGTTTACAAAATACATGAGAAACAAACACAATTGCTATATTTCCAAGTTGTCAAGCATGCTTGGTTTGGTTATACATTGTGCAATGTGGTTCTCAGTTAACGTTTGGTTCATTTGTGTTGTGGTATTTAGTTAACTGTTTGGTTCAATTCTGCAATGCGGTGTTTAATAGTTGTGGGTGCATTCTGTTATTCTATACCATGTGAGGAATAAATTGAATTTGGCTGTAGTAAATACATGAGAAACAAATACAATTGCTACAATTGGTTGTAGGTAACTGTTTGGTTAACTGTCTGATCTTCTATTAGGAGTATGTTATATTGTGGAATGTGGTGCTCAGTTAATGTTTGGTTCATTTGTTGTGGTGTTTAGTTAACTGCTTGGTTCAATTCTGCAATGCGATGTCCAATTTGTCGTGGGTAGAATTTTGTATTGTTGTGCATTTGAGGAATAAATTGAATTTGGATGCACTTAATATATAAGAAACATATACAAGTGCTATATTTCCTAGTTCTTAATCATGCTTGGTTTGGGTAAATGGTTTTTCTGTGTGGCTTGAACTAATCTGATGAATCTGCAATGTGCTTATTTTTCATCAACATATTTTACTGATAGCATGCGAACCCTTACTTAACCTGATGACTAACTACCTTATATGTGTTGCAGGGAAACAATGGGAAGCACTGAGGTTTACAATCGAGGTTAGCATGTGCATGGTCCATTCTCTAATAGCACATTATTGTGCAATTGCAGGAACCATTCTAATATTTTGGTTTTTAACAATTTGGTCTTGCACATGTAGGTTCTGCTGTCAGAGGTTTTGACCCACTGTTCGACCCTTTTTTACATATGGGGAAATGAGTTGTCCATGAATATCAATCAAATCAAGAAACTCAGAAAGATTGTTAGGATAAAGAAAGTAGTGACAAAAAACAACAAGATCTTTGTCTGCACAATGAAGAAGACATCAGTTCACTACAAGATGGTACTAACAATTATACCTTGCCTTTTTTATTCCTTTGCCCCGTTTCCAATATAGAGAAGATATTTATGCACATTCTTGTTTTCAGGCCTTTCCAAAGCAGTCCACTGATGATTACCTCTCAAACAACCTCTATGGTCAGGAGGCGAGGAAGATTTTCATACAACGCCCATGGTTCAATATTGCAGTGTTCCTGAAGAGGACGAAGGACGGACGTTCAATCATCCACAGGCACTGGCCTAAAGTTGTGAAGACCTTCAACATGAATGAAGGCTCAATATTCACCTTCCGCTTCAGCAGTTTTCCAAATGAGATGCATCTGTCTATATACCGTCTATGATGCTAATTTCGAAAGGTTCTACATGTTGCATGTGGAATATGCTGCTGGTGTAGTTGTGTAATGGGGTAGCTGAGTGCTGAAGTTATATCATGTTGTACTCTGATGTATTTCAATTATCAAATTGTGCTTCCTTAATATGTAAATGAAATATATTGTGTGCTTAATATGAAATGTCAATTAGATTGATAAATGGATTATGAATAATTAGATAATTAGCCTGCTAATTGGGTTTTGCTATTGCAAACGGTTGTTGAAAAAATACTGTGGGCGATGACCTCAGGCAACGCACACAGTTTCTAGGAAGAAACCGTGTTGGATCAATGAACAATCACACATGACTTTCTCTTGAAAACTGTTTGTGTTAGGCCACCTTGCGCAAACGTTTACCACATAAAACTATGTGCGATGGACAGCCTTTGCCACACAGTTTCTTCTACGGACCATGTGTGATACATTCAATAACGCAAACGATTTAACGGGAAAAATTGTGTGTGATGTACCTCTGAACGAAAACGTTTTCCTTGGAGCGACTGTGTGGGATGTACATACGAATGGAAACGCTTAGTGGGGACTGACTGTGTGGGATGTACTTGCGACCGGAAACAATTTTGCCATATAATTGTATTCTTTTAGCTCTATTGTATGTATTTCCTTATTTGAGCGCTCGCCGGTCGCACACGACCTCATTTTGCCAAGCGCGTGTGCCAGGAGGGCATATCCCTGACGTTTTATGGGTCGTGTGGGAAGGACCCCCCTATCGCCCACACTCACTTGGCGATGGTTCCATATGTCATCGCGGAAAGGGGTTAAAAACCATTTGTTTAGGACCGACGCGTACCAGTGCACATATCAAGGGACAACAGGGAGTTGCGTTCTTTATGCGCTCTGGTTCATCATGTCTGGCCAACCAACATTTTATTATCCAAAATCTGTTTACTCTTCTTTAGCATGCTCCTCTTCTGTTCTTCTTTTGTAACTACTCTCTCCGTACCTAAATATAAGTCTTTGTAGAGATTTCTCCATGGACTACATACAGAGCAAAATGAGTGAATCCACACTCTAAAATGTATCTATATACATCCATAGTGATCCATAGAGGAATCTCTACAAAGACTTGTTTTTAGGAACAGAGGAAGTATAATAGTTGTGCAATATGTTCTTTCTAGTGAAGAGGAGCAGGGGAATTTGAAGTGTACAGGTCTATTCGATCGCTTGTCATGGATGCTTTCAACTCTTCGTGTTGGTCTTCATGTAAATTGTCATGTACGCTTTCAACTCTTCGTATTCGGTCATATGTGTCACCTTTGAGAGTTAGACTGATAGTAACAGTAATGCGCCTTCAGTTGTAGAGAGCTGGTATCCGAAGCCTTTCTAGCTGTACCGGCAATACTAGCACAGATATTCCAGCAAGTTCCACTTTCCTGATTATACTCCTGATGCTTAGGGTTTTCCATTATATCTACACTATGATCTGCTTAGGTGCTTTGTGTCCTACTAGCACCTGTCCACCCTTTAAAGAAAAATAACAAACCAATCATACGACATAAGGTTCTTCAAATACGAATATGATATGATACTGACATTATCTAATAGAAACACATTTAATTGCTTAGCTAATGCTCCCACTTGTGTTTCCAAATGCATGTGGCCACATATAGAGAGATATATGGAATGACATTTCTTTGGGCGCTCTGATTCATCATGGGTGGGCAACCAACATTGTATAGAAAGAAGGGGAATCTCAATAATATGCTTCCCCTTCTATTCATTAACATGTTCCTCTTCTGTTCTTCTTTAGTAAGTACAGTATGTTCCTTGTCAGGAAGGGGAGCACGGGCATCTGTAGTCGACAGCTCTATTTTGCCGTTTCTACTACATGATTTCGCACTTCGAGTTGGCCTGCCATAATATCCCAGAAATGGTGGGAGCCGCGTGGTCTTTGATAGACTAGACTAATACACTAGTGAAAAAAGACACATCCGTGACATTTTGGGCCGAACGAAATTTTTTTCTGTCATACATATGACACTTCTATGACAATAATTGTGACAAAACCCGGTATCATCATAGATGTGGTGGGCTCCTACTTCTATGACAAAAAATCATGATAGAAAATGGGCTTTTCGTCCTGGGCGGGCCGGAGACGCAGTTGCATGACATTCTTTGGGCCGTCCATGACGGAAAAAACCGTGGTAGAAGCGAGGGCGAGGAAAATTTCGGGGAGTTCCCGGTTACGGTGGGAGGTCGGGGGCCGAGCGATGCGCGTTTCTCTCGTACACGTACGCGCGTGTGTGCGAGGCGTTGGCTCTAACTGAACCCGAGCGAGGCGTTGGGCTCTAACTGAACCCGAGCGATTGCACTACAGGCTACGAGTTACTGAACCCGAGCGATCGATCAATGGCTGTTAACTGAACCCGATTGAGCGATTCATTCGCTACTTCTCCTAACTTAAGCCGATCGATTGGATGAACAGTGAGCGTTGCCGGGGGGTTTGGATGAACAGTGAGCAGTGGCGTTGCCTCTGGATGACAGGACCCCGTGATGTGGAGGGCTGGATGAACAGTAGACGGTGGAGGGGTGCCCGTGGAGGGGTGGTTGAACAGGACCCCGTGGTGTGGAGGGTTGGATGAACAGTAGACGGTGGAGGGGTGCCCGTGGAGGGGTGGTTGAACAGGACCCCGTGGTGTGGAGGGCTGGTTGAATAGTAGATGGTGGAGGGGTGCCCGTGGAGGGGTGGTTGAACAGTAGCCGGTGGAGTAGCGCGCGGTGGAGGCTGGATGAATAGGAGCCCATGGAGGCTGGAGGAGGTCGACGGTGGAGATGAACAGTATCCCGTGGAGTCCCATTTTGCGGTACGCCACACCCCTCCTGATGAACAGGACCCCCATTTCGACCGTAGGAGGTCCGTTTCGTCCTTTTTGCGGTACGCCACACCCCTCCCGATCAACAACACCCCCGTTTCGACCATAGGAGGTCCGTTTCGTCCGTTTTGCGGTACGCCACACCCCTCCCGATCAACAGGACCCCCGTTTCGACCGTAGGAGGTCCCTTTCCTCCGTTTTGCGGTACGCCACACCCCTCCCGATCAACAGGACCCCCGTTCGGACAATAGGAGGTCCGTTTCCTCCGTTTTGCGGTACGCCACACTCCTCCCGATCAACAGGACCCCCCGTTTCGACCGTAGGAGGTCCGTTTCCTCCATTTTGCGGTACGCCACACCCCACCCATGAACACGACGCATTCCGTTGCCTCCCCATGAACACGACGCATTCTGTTGCCTCCCCATGAACACGACGCATTCCGTTGCCTCCCCATGAACACGAGGACGACGCTGTTTCTCCGTTCCGACCCAGCCATGTACACGAGCCCTCACCGTACGTATGCGCGAGTAGGCGTTCGAGACCCTGCCCATATGTACGTACGTGGCCGTATTTTCTTTCTTGCATCCTGGCCGTTGTACGTACGTGTACATGCTATGTGCGTGCCTCTACTACGACACGTACGCGCCTCTACTACGACACGTGCGCGCCTCTACATACGCTTCGTGACCAGAATGACAACGCTACGTACGCTTCGACCAGGTGGGTGCCGACTGTCAGGCACTTCCTTGCCTGCGAAAATGTAGCTGGTGGGTCCCAGCAGTCAGGGGGGCGAATCATTTTTTTGCCCGCATGCACTTCCTTGCGTGCGAAGATGTAGCTGGTGGGTCCCAGAAGTCAGGGGGGCGAATAGTTTTTTTGCCCGGAAGCACTTCCTTGCGTGCGAAGGTGTAGCTGGTGGGTCCCAGCAGTCAGGGGGGAAACGTTTTTTTCACGAAATACGGTGGCCCATCCGGTGGGTCCCTGCTGTCAGGTGGAGGAATCATTATTTTCCGCATAATAAGGAGGCACTTCCTTGCTGCCGCCGTGGACCGAGCTGTCAGCCTCTCCACGTACAGTCCACGTTCGATGGAAGTCTTTCCTTGACCACGCCGCGCCGAGAGCACCAGGGCGGTGGACGACGGAGAGGCCTAGGAAGGGGACGACGCGGAGCCGGTGAAGACGCGGCAGTGGATGCCCACGCGGAGAGGAGTATGAGGGTTCAATCGTTCGGCTGCGGTGTGAGGCTGCCGTCGCCGCAGGGCCTGGCCAGCGGTGGGAATAGTTGGGGGCGGTGAGGCCTCCGCGGCAGCACAGCCGGCCACGGGAGGCAGGAGCAGGCAGCACGACCGGCGCTGCTTTGGGCGGCTGGAGCAAGAAGACCAGAGGTTGAAGAAGCACTACGGCCGTTGGATGGACATCGTATGGTCACTGGAGCTAGAATCGTTCATATTGACTAAGTTGACAAAGCCCTCCGTCCCCGTCAACTTAGTAGGCCCACAAGTCAGCCTCCCACCAAGGTGGGTCCCAGCTAGCAGTGGGAGTATTCATTTTTTTGTGCGTAATAACGAGGCACTTCCGGTGGGTCCGACCTGACAGCGGGGGGAATGTTTTTTCGTGAAATACGGTGGCCCGTCCGGTGGGTCCCAGCAGTCAGGGGGGAAACGTTTTTTCCGTGAAATAAGGTGGCCCGTCCGGTGGGTCCCCGCTGTCAGGTGGAGGAATAATTATTTTGCGCGTAATAAGGAGGCACTTCCTTGCGGCCGCCGCGGACCCAGCTGTCAGCCTCTCCACGTACAGTACTCTTCCGATGGAAGTCAGTCATTGACCACGTTGACCACGCCACGCTGAGAGCACCAGGGCGGTGGATGACGGTGAGCCCTAGGAAGGGGATGACGCGGAGCCGGGGAAGACGCAGCTGTGGAAGCCCGCGCAGAGAGGGGTACGAGGGTTCACTGGTTCATCTGCGGTGTGAGGCTGCCGTCGCCGCAGAATAACAGGGGGTGTGGGTGAGTGGAGGGATGGCCTGGCCAGCGGTGGGAGTAGTATGGGGGCGGTGGGGCCTCCGCGGCAGCACAGCCGGCCACAGGAGGCAGGAGCAGGCGACACGACCGGCGCTGCTTTGGGCGGCTGGACCAAGAAGACCTGAGGTTGAAGAAGCACTAGGCGGTTGGATGGACATCGTACGGTCACTGAAGCTAGAATCGTTTATATTGACTAAGTTGACGAAGCCCTTGGTACGCTCCGACTTAGTAGGCCCACAGGTCAGCCTACGAAACGGTGCGCCTAGATGTCAGGGGGAGGAATCATTTTTTGGGCGGCCGAAGCTAAGATTATCTGAGATTGAAGAAGAAGCACGACATCCGTTGGATAGACATCCAACGGCCACTGCTGCTAGAACCGTGTGTTGACTATAATAAGTTGACAAAGCCTTGCATACGCGTCAACTTAATTTTTTTAGGGGACGCGTCACTTAGTAGGCCCACAAGTGTGTGGCAGAAAACTTATAGCCCATTTGCGTTTTGTAACAATGTACAGCCCATTTCTGAATTCTAATGGAATTTACAACATCCCATTTACAGTTTGTTAAAAGTACAACCCATTTCCTAGCTAGGACAACGATTAATAATTTCAACCAACCGTTGAAGACAAAATTCAATAAAAATTTCCCACATTTTGATGGGATCCGAAATATTTTTATACCGAAATTTCTAGTCAGATTAAATATAAATTTGTATTACATAAAAATCCAACGAAACATTGCGCGCGCAACAATGAAAATTTAAGACTTTGAAAATCCATAAATAAAATTTTATAAACTAATTTCGTGTTTGGTGCATTTTTTTATAGTTACTGCCCAGTTTTTATAATTACATCCCATTTATTATTTTTTAAAGCCCATTTTCCTGTTAAGCCTAATGCATCCCTCCTAGGAAAGATTCGTAGCCCAGCGGGGCGGAGAATAACAAGTTGACCTTGCCTGGGTATTCCTCAAAAAGACGTATAGCTGGGCTAGCCATTTTCATCTTGAAAAAATTAGTATCTGGGCTGGATATCTGGCCTGGGCTAGACAGGCCACAACCCACCCAGTTAATACCCTGCTCTCCTCTGAACAACAACGAAATCATCGCCAAGAAAAACTCTGCAGTGCTCACGCCTCAGAAACACAAATACTGCTTGAGCTGCTTGGTCCCAGCTGTCGGCCGCACCTTGTGCAAGTCTCTCCTTTATATTGACTACATAGGTTGACAATGGTGTGGGACCGTGATGTCAGGAAACCAGGAGAAAGCAAAAAATATATATAGTTGTACATAATAAGGAGGCACTTGCGTACGTATGGCTATGGCCCTAGTGGGTCCCTAGTGTCATCCAGTCTAAATAAAGTCATCTCCTAAATCCTCATGTTCGTTGACGATGTTAACAATGCTCGGCGCCACGGCTAGCGCAACAACTCGAAGGACAACGGAGAGGGTCTCGCGGGCCCTGCGGATGGTCTGATACAGCGCCCGCTGCTCATTCAGGAAGCTAGGATCATCGGACACCTATGAGCACCTTCGAGAAACTGAGACGGCATGAAACGGTAAGGACGCGCTTGGGAGCTCTAGTTTATTTCAAACATGTATTAACATACAAGTGTAATTTACTCGTCATCGGAAACAACGCGTAAAATACAGGTGTAATGAAACCGAGGGCCCGAGGTCTGTAAGTAAAACCGGCGGGTTACGCGTGTAATTTGAGAGACCAGTGTATATTTTACGAGCACTGCTATATGGACGACATTACCAGATGATACATGCACGACGTGCGTATAATGCCATCCATGGGCAAGGCTGAAACAACAGTTAACGGCTGGATTAGCAATCGTCCGAGTGTCGTTCAGCGTTTTTATCATGTGTGAAGTACTTCCGATATTTTACTAGTCGAAATCAGCCAACCAAACGCCTTCGCCCGAGACCATCTGCTTTAATTCACAAGCGTCAATTTTACAACCGGTTTTGGTTGGAAAACGATGATCCAATCACGGCCTAATATCATGAGTTGGTGGGAAGATCATATGGTTTCACGTCTAACCTACCCGACTTGTCGTATAGGCTATGAATGAAACATCAGACGATGAACTTCTTAAGCACGGAAACAACATAAGAGGATGATCTTCTTAACAAGCAAATCACTGGCATTAGATCGACATGCAAAGCAATACGAAGCATTATTCTCAGGAGGCACGGTGAACAGCTCGTGATGCCGCATGCCACAACATTCCAAGCTCAACTTTGCAATGAAACACAAGGCCTAGCATTACATAGACAATATTCAGAACAAACTCTTAACACAGGAATATCTCAGCAGAGTAACTATTTACTTCTAAACTGAACACATGAATAGGAAAAAACACTCGACGCTGCTCACAGCAAGGGCGTCCCACTCAAAATATCAAATGCATGTCTTCTGGCTAACATCAATGAGCAAATTTTGACAAGGTTTTCCAATTCCAATATATTAAACTAACGTCTTCTTGCTAACATCAATGATTAAACTTTGACAAGCTTTTCCCATTCAAAATATCTAATGCCTATGATCGTGGAGTCCTGTCGTAGCTTCTTGTACTTGTTTGGGCACTTTTTGCCCAGGGCACTCCACGTGTTGTTAAATTGCCAATGGTCTCTGCAGACTAGTCATGTCACCGGTGTCTAATAATACTCTGTAAAGCTTCTCGGTCATTCCTTCTGTAATGTAGCGCAAACAGTGACTGCTTCTTTCTGCAAAGTGGAACGACCAACTGGACCCAGTAATGCAGCAGTTTGCGTTGGACACATTGGCTCCTTTTGTGCAGTTCAACTAAAATCGAAGTCGGAATAAAACCGAGCTTTAATTTTGATATCCCTGTAAGCAACAATAGGTATAAGGGAAACAATTACTGAGAAACAATGGTTGATGACTTGTAATCCTAGAAGAAAAGCATCTACTGATCTACTTTATCTTAATGGGAAACAAAGCAGGAGAGTAGCAATTCTCCATCAGTGTGATTCATTCATATTGACTCAGACATTATCTTAACAATGCCTTGTTTCAACATGTATAAAGAACGACAAAGCAGAAAAGTACCATTCCTAAAACAATGCAACTCATTCATTTTAACAAAGACATTATCTTAACAATACCTTGGTTAAACATGTACAAAGAACTACAAAGCAGGATAGTACCATTCCTAACAAGTGTTGCAGTTTTGAACTAAGATTCAGTAGTTAATTAATTCTGAGAGTGGCATTGCTTAATTTTACCAGCGGCATTAGATTAACGAAAAGCATAAACAGTTCCAGGGGAGAGTGGGCGCAACAATAGTATGTGCTTCCATCTACTTATAGAGGGGGTGATGCAGAGTTTGTTGTAACAAAGCAACAAGCATCATGCCTGGGTTGGTCCCATTTTTGTTCACTACTTAATGGGAAAAGACAGCAATACAATAGCTTCAATTCAAACATTTATTTAAAACAGTACCAATACAAGTAGCACAACATCTCAAAGCACAATGCAAAATCATGTGGATGAAGGCCTGTACTGACCTTTCATGAGACGGACAAAGATAAAATACGAATCTGCCAATACGAATAGGAAATCCAATCTCGTTTTGTGCAGTTGCACTGAAATCAAGCAAAGTGTTTCGCGTAGAGAAGAAAAATGTCGCAATAGCAACAAGTTGAATAGATATCCCTGTTTAAACAGAGGCAAAAAAGGAATCGATTACTGGCTAATAAAGGAGGATGAAACATGCGTCCACAAAAATGGTAATCCCGCCAATCCCTAACAAGTGTTGCAGTTTTGAAATAAGATTCAGTAGTTAATTCTGAGAGTGGCATCAATTACTGGCTTATAAGGGGGTGATGCTGCATTTGTTGTAACCAAGCAACAAGCATCATGTCTGGGTTGGTCCCATTTTTGTTCACTACTTAACGGGAAAAGACAGCAATACAATGGCTTCAATTCAACATTTATTTAAAACAATACTAAAACAAGTAGCACAACATCTCAAAGCACACTGCACATCATGTGGTTGAGACCAAGATTTGAAACAACTCGCCACGAAGACTGGAAACAAATATCGATCTCCTTTTGTGCAGTTCCACCAAAATTAAGCAAAGTCACCGGTGTGACATTCAAGTTGAACTGCACAAAACACTCTTAAAACATAAGTGTTTCGAGTAGCGAAGCAAAATTTCGCAATAGCAACAAGTTGAATCGATAGCCCTGTTTTAACAGAGGCAAAAAAGGAAACAATTAGTTGCCGATAAACGAGGATGAAACAAACAGTGACAGAAAGAAGCATCTAACTTATCTTGGATGGAAAACAAAGTAGGACAGTAGCATTTCTAAAACGGTTGCATTGATTCATATTAACAGAGACATTCTCTTGAAACAACATTCGTTAAAAAATGTAATTTACTTTTAACAGTGGCATTGCTTCAATTTTCCGGCGGAATTCTTAGATTAACAACAGCAAAATAGCTGTATGGGACATGCCAGCACCATGTGCGTCCACACGTATAAATGGGTGATGCAGAGTATGTAGCCAAGCAGCATATATGCGCTGGTCCCATATTTGTTCTCTTTGAACCTTCTTCCTATGTGAGGGCAGCAAATCTAGTCCTGCACAAACTACCCGACCCCCCAGTTTCTTTCCCTTTCAACAAAGAGATCGGTTCCTTACAGATGTGTCTACTGGGTTACCCCCTTTTTCCCTTTTCGACCTACAAAGCGGCTGGATAGCCAGTCTATACTACTTTCCGCCCCTCCTTTCCTCATTGAACCACGTCCTAGATTCTTGCTCCAGCCCACCGCACCCTTCTTTCCTCTTTGAACCAAGACCTAGATTCGACTACAGCTCGAAAAAGATCCACATGCAGCTAGAGCAACGACGGTTTCAAAGAAACTTATACCTTAGGGTCGTCGGGATGTGGCAAGGTGTGCGGCGGGAGGCTGGATCTGCCCACACTACGTACGGCAGCGAGGAAGAAGGGGTCGGTGGCCCTCCCGCATAGGCGCTGGGTGAAAGAGAACAGCGCAGCCGGCAGTGGATTGCCTCCCTCGCCGAAGGCGATAGAGTGAACGCTGCACCTCCTCCCCTTCCCGGTGCGACAGGATATAGACGCCTCCTTCACCAGCTGTGAGGGGGGAGAGAGAGACAAGAGGCCAACGCAGTCTTGTTTAGATCTGGTGAAGAGAGGGTGAGAGACTGTGAATATAGCAAACCCTAGCAAATGAATGCTGAGCCTCCAGCGTGTAACATATATGGAGAGGGTGAGAGAGCGAGACGCGAGAAACTCTATCAAACAAGAGGCTATAATGGAGCAAAAAAATCTCTCCATAGCAGTGGTTTTAAATAGAATACGTGTGTTCCTGGTAAAAAGAAATGAAAACTGGCGGACAATTTTTTAAGGGTCTGTCTAGGACACATCTAGATGTGACATAGTTATGTCACATCTAAGTTGATGTCCACTCTGTTTGTGGTCTATTTTTTTCCTAGTTTTTTTGTTTCTTGTTGCTACATTATATACTTGTGGGAGCTTAGATGTGATATCCTTAAATAACATCCAGATGTGAATTAGACAAACTGATTTTCTAACGTACCAAGAAAGAAAACTCGATCAAAAACACGCCCCCGCTTCCAAGTCGCGAGAGTCGTCGCGCACACACACATAGACATAGACATGCATATCCGTGTTTACGTAAAATTCCATTTCCATCTCCATCTCCAATCATATTTGTCCAACTGGCACATTATTTACGTTGTTAATTATATACGCAGCAATATTAACGTACAACATCTCTTGTTTGCGCACGTCTGGACCGCTGCCACGGCCGGTCCTGACCAACCCGAACCCTCTTCATCACCCGCGCGTGCTTCCTGCCCGAAACGGTCAGTGCCACATTCATGCCCGGCCAGAGCGGACACGACATCTCACTGGCGCTGGCATTGAAGTGGCGCGCCTGCTGAGAGAGCATCGCCCGCGCCGCTTCCGGGTACACGCGGCTGCTCCGCGTTCAAAGGTCGCAATAGCCGGCTACAACATGCATGTAAAAAGTTCTTGGGAGTCTGTGCTACAGCTAGCTGTCCTCCCCCAACTCGTCAATCTCTTCCAGTAGTGCTAGTACTCCATGGCGTGATCCATCGAGAAGCAGGCGGGAAAGTTATCGTATACTCGGTTTGCGGTGAGTGGCATGCCGAGCGACCGTGTGGGGTCGAGCCGTGGAGGAGGGTGAGACACGAACACGATAGACGTGATTTAAACGTTGGTTTTGCTCGATGGCGCGATCCAACGAAACTAAACGTTGGTTTCTCTCTGTTTCCATTTTTTCTCCGAAAAAACGGAAACTTTTGACTCCATTTTCATTCCTATTCCAAGGTTGCCCCGTTACAACATTCCATCAAATACAAAGGAAAACTAACACGCATGCTGATGCATCTCAATGATTCACAGAGCGTGTACGAAAGAAAAACTACTGATGGGGTCACTACGACTTAAACCCTAAACCCTAAACATGATTTAATTTCCTGGCCATGTAGAACCTGTCGAAGGAAAGACGGCTGGCACCCTCGGATCATACGATGCTTTTGTGCAGTTCCACTAAAATCGACCTGAGCATCCCTGATGGCAAAGATATTGAAGAAGTGTGATTAGAATAATAGTACTGGCACTAGTTCATGAGACATAAACTCATCACAAGTAGAAGCCGGTAGAAGTAGAGAAAGATCGACATGGAGATGGAGCTACGGCAGTGGAGCGAGCCGGCTCCAAAAGGAAGATGGACTACCTGGGACGTCGGGCTGTAGCTAGAAGGGCGGTTGGGACGCTGTATCGGCCCATACCGCGGTGACCCCCGATTGGGACGCACCGACTGTGGGTTTTCTCCCTCGCCGATGTCGACCGCGTCTACGCAGAACATTGTTCCCTTCCCCCAGCTGCGGGATCAGGCCTGTCGTTCTATGCTTGTGAAGAGAGCAACCTAAGCAAGTAGGCTTGTAGCTTCGGCTCCTGCTCGTGTATATATAGTGGTTTTCTTTTTCTCTCCATATCAACCATTTTATATTGCGTACGTGTCATTCAATAGTGAAATGGAGGTTGCTTCTTTCGACTAACTTACTGTGTGATTTGACTGCTCCTTAGTGGCCCCTACACGTACTCCCCCTACGTGTATGCAATAGTCACACGTACACATGGACGCAAAAATGCGCGCGACGCCCTAATGCATGCATGTCCGAGCACACGACGGAACACACACGGTCACGCTCAAGTGCTCAACCTACACGTGCATGCACACACATAATCAGTCAGGGTGAGCTAGTGACCAAATAAACACCGGAAAATATATATATTGAGCACAATGAGCGTATTATGAAGTCCACTGACCGTATTTTTAGAAATATACAGTGACAGACAGTGTATTTATCTCGTTTGAAATTAAGCCATATTAACCGGAGAGGAGGCAGTATGGACTAGCATTACTTTGCTGTGTCCCGTCAACTTGCCGAACGAGGAGAAGGTTGCAGGATGGGAGAAGCTTGTGCGCGGTGGCTCGCAGGACAAGGAGAAACTTTTGACTAATGCAAGCTCTCCCTCGCTCAGGCGGTGGACGTGCAACAGTTAATTCGGTGTCAGATTGCCAGAAGCATACACTATACTACTAGTGCTATTATTGTTCGACTTCCCTAATAGGCGAACAACCAAGCGCAAAGTTTACTAGTACTACTACTATAGTCTATAAAGGTACGTACTATACTAGTACTAGGAACCGGATGGAGGAGTGTCTGCACTCTTATTATAATTTTAAAATGTGATAAAGCAATCTTCAACACATTTGGTTCTCTTCGAGGGTTCTCGCATGTGATAATGGAAGTTGATTGCATGGAACACTTGCCACAATTCTCGCTTAATTCTGGCTCATATCCTGTTACAAATAGTAGCACTCGGTAATATTTCCTCTTTTTTTGTTATTCAGCATGTAAACAGGTCAGCAAACCTTGCGGCGCATCTTCGTGCTAACCGTGCTTGCTGCACTTTGAATGTGGCCGAGAGCTGGCTTGATGAAACACCTCGCTTCCTACTTCTTTTTTTGCGGGGTACCTCGCTTCCTAGTGACCATTGTCTTGGTTGATCGTCCTAAGAATGCTTATATAAAGCTCTCTCATTTACCCGCAAAAAAGATTAAGCCATATTAACCGGGAAGGAGGGAGTATGGACTAGCACTACTTTTTGGTGTGTCCCGTCAACTCGCAGAACGAGGAGAAGCTTGCAGGACAAGGTGAAGCTCGCTTACGCCTTTTGACTAATGCAACCTACCCTCGGTGGACATGCATCAGTCCATTCGGTGTCAGATTGTCAGAGGCATACACTGTAGTCCCAACATGCGGAGTTCCATCATTGTTCGACTTCACGAAGAGGCGAAGAGCCAAGCGCAGTAGTACGAGTAGTACTACTACTAGAACTGCATGGTGGAGCGTCTGTACTCTTATTTTTTTATCTGTGATAAAGTACACGTTTATTCCGGAGAAGGGCGGAAAACGGCAGCCCAACATGTAATGAATGATATCGATCAACCAACCATGCTCGAATATATCTTATCCTCCGTGCGAGCCCGTCTGTGTGTTCTCGCTCCTCGTCTCTCTCAAGGAACGGCGGGTTGGCTCTTTGTCGTCAATTGAGATCGGTTTTCTCACACTCCTGTCCCACATGTCAGTGATATGCCAAGAGGAGGTGCGTTGACCGACTGGCCATACGCGTACTTGGTTTTGCACCATCATACTACTCCTCCCTCCGTCACAGTTTACAGGGCGCGCTTCATTATGATGCATTTCTCACAATGCATTTCCACCACCAGAGAGACTTTAGACGCGTTTGGTTTAATGCTCCATTAATTAGGGCGTGGTAACCGCAATCAAGTCCACAATTTTCTCTCCATGTACTGTACTACTACGGAGTGGAGTAAGTGCATGCATGTGTGTACCCGGGGTGGAAGCACTGCACGCATGTGTGTACGCATTATTCCCTATAGTAATAGACGCCGTGCTATAACTACCAATGCTATTTTTCAGGCCGATCGCTAGTCGCCTTGGTCCCATAAAATTTTTTCTTTTTTCTGAAGCGCGCTGTATAAACAGTGACGGATGGAGCAGTATGAGCGGATTCAAAGAAGAGCGTATTGATGGTTACTTCTTCAGAGCAACTTACAGTGGGAAAGGTGGGGCTTATGATTTGACTGCTCATTACTCACTATTAATGCGGCGCAACGACCGGGGCGAGTCTCCCATGCGGTTGTGCACTACCCCCTCGGTTCTTAAATATACTCCGGAGTATTTGTCTTTCTAGAGATTTCAACGAGTGACTACTCAAATATTTGTCTTTTTAGAGATTTCAAATGGACTGGCACATACGGATGTATATAGACATATTTTAGAGTGTAGATTCACTCATTTTGCTCCGTATGTAGTCACTTGTTGAAATCTCTAGAAAGACGAATAGAATATTTAGGAACGGAGGGAGTACGCATACGAAGCAAAATGAGTGAATCTACACTCTAAAATATGCCCATTTGAAATTTCTAAAAAGACAAATATCTAGGAACGAAGGAGTATAATTTTGTGCATGGCACATGGACCCGGATGATGAAGAGGCTTCTGGCACGGGGCTCGATCAAGATATTCCGGGATGCATAAGCTACTTTTCAGCCTCCTTATGGTCTCAAGAAAGTTGCGTCACTATTTCGAAGCACATAGATCACCGTCGTCACCCGCCTCCCCTTGCAACGAATCTTGCACAACCCTGATGCGACTGGGAGGATTGTGGAATGGGCTTTGGAACTGTCGAGCTTTGGCCTCATGTTTGAAAGTACTTCGACAATCAAGAGCTGAGCCCAGGCGAACTTCATAGGAGAATCAACCTCAACGCCCGACGAGGAGATTCAAGAGACCATCCTTGCCGGCAAAGAGACGTGCCGTGATTGGATTATGTACTTTGATGGGGCTTTCTCACTGCAAGGTGCTGGTGCTGGCCTGCTGCTCGTCGCACCCACCGGAGAGCGCCTCAAGTACATGGTACATATGCACTTTCCTCGGAAAAAATCAAAGAACAACACCGCGGAGTACGAGGGACTGCTTGCCGGTCTCAGGATCGCGGCAGACCTCGGGATCAGGAAGCTCATCATCAGAGGTGATTCGCAGCTCGTCGTTAAGCAAGTTAACAAGGATTACAAGAGCCCATTGATGGAGGCTTATGTGGATGAAGTGAGGAAGTTGCAAGAGCGTTTTGACGGTCTACAAGCGGAGTATGTCCCCCGAGCAGAGAACAACATCGCCGATGACTTATCCAAACACGCTGCCATCAAGTTGCCTGTGGAACCAGGTACCTTTGTGCTTCAATTAACTCAGCCATCCGTTGAGCCATCAGCAGGACAAAAGAAGAGAAGGAAAGCAGGCCCGGGCAAGTACATTCCCGCTGAGCTTCCAGGAGCCACCGGCAAGGACGTTGCCGGGTGTCCCATGCTTGCCGGAGAACAGCAACCTCCGGTAGGACCTCAAGTCTTGACCGTAGAGGCGGTTTCCCTTACAGCCGAAGATGAGCCACTAGTCCTTGCCGTCGAGCCCCAGGCTCCAGCATGGGCACAGCACACTGTCTGTTTCCTCCAAACAGGGGAACTCCCTAAGGAACAGGAAGAAGCAGAGAAGGTAGCCCGTCGGTCCAGCATGTACCAGTTTGTGGATGATTCCCTATCCAGAAGAAGACCGAACGGCGTGAAATTGAAGTGCATTCCTCGGGAGGACAGACTGGAGCTGTTGGCAGAGATACATGGAGGCATGTGTGTCTCCCACATAGGGTCAAGAGCCCTTGCCGGCAAAGCATTCCGGCAAGGTTTCTGGTGGCCCACCGCTCTCCAAGATGCAACTGCACTAGTAACCAAGTGTGAAGCGTGTCAGTTCCATTCAAAGAAGCTTCATCAACCAGCTCAAGCTCTTCAGACAATCCCTCTTTCCTGGCCATTTTCGGTCTGGGGTCTCGACATACTGGGCCCCTTTCCCCGTGCGGTCGGGGGCTTTGAGTACTTGTACGTCGCAATCGACAAGTTCATAAAGTGGCCGGAAGTGGAGCCGGTCAGAAAAGTGACAGCACGGTCGGCCGTCAAGTTCTTCAAGGGGCTAGTCCGCCGTTCTGGTGTGCCCAATAGGGTCATCACTGATAATGGCACGCAGTTCACGAGCCGCACTTCATGCAATAGATCCGAGACCTCGGCGGCAAGGTTTTTTTTGCTTCGGTTGCTCATCCCAGAAGTAACGGCCATGCCGAGAGGGCGAATGCAGAAGTGCTGCGAGGCCTCAAGACTAGGACTTTTGACATGCTACACAACTCCGGAAGGCGCTGGATTGACGAGTTCCCGACGGTTCTTTGGTCGATCAGAACGACACCAAATTGAGCCACCGGCCAGACACCCTTTGCCCTGGTATACGGGGCAGAAGCAGTTCTCCCCACATAACTCATATACGGGTCACCTCAAGTGCTCGCTTATGATTTGCTTGAGTAAGAGCAGTTGCGCCAAGAATATGCGACGCTCCTTGAGGAAGATCGTCTTCGGGCTTCTATGCGGGCCGCTCGCTACCATCAAGCCTTGTGCCACTACCATAGCTGCAAGGTACATGCCCGAAGCCTTGAGGAAGGCGATCTTGTTCTTCGGCGAGTTCAATCCGCCAAGAATTTCAACAAGTTGACGCCGAAGTGGGAAGGCCCTTATCGGGTGATACAACACACCAGGCCCGGCGCAGTCCGCCTAGAGACCGAAGATGGGATTCCAGTGAGCAACTCCTGGAACATCGAACATCTTCGCAAGTTCTACCCATAAGGCGCGGTTGTCGGGCCTCCCGGCAGACCACTTTTTGTACAAGCCTTGCCGGCAAGGCATGTAACCCTTTGTACAAAGCCAGGCGCAGCCCCTGAGCAATAGATAAATAAATGAAGCGCTGGCACCCTAGAAATTAGCATGCATGCTAGGTTGGGTCTCTCTTTGTGATAGGGTTGATAGTGCTTGGCGGCAGCTAACCCCTAGCGTAGAGGTTGAGTGCGTGTCTTTCTGTCTCTTCCCGTCCGTTCTTGGTTCGCAGGCTGCACAGGCATCCTTGCAAGAGCCATTTGGAGGAAAGGGGACGAATCAACACCCCCGACCCCGGCAAGCCAAGGTTGCCGGGGGCTGCAAATTTAGATAAGTTTTCTCTCCCCCGCTATGTGTTTCCGTATGAAACTTTGTTCACTCCTATACCAGCGAACTCCCTTTTTCCTATGCCTGAAGCCCCTTTCAGGCCGGAATCTGGTTGTAGTTACGGTGGGAGGGAAGCAAGCGAAGGGCCCGATCCCACTTTACCCCTGCTCACGCCAAGGGCATGGGCATGGTCATGGTATAAAGCGGGAGGACGACAAGGGTTGATGCCGGGTGACATTGTTTATTTGAAATACCAAGGACTCGCTCCTTAGTGTGGGCCTCTCTCACGCACAAAGGAACCCGACAAACACCCTTTTTCATCAATACGTTGGTTAAACAAGTACATTTCATACGGAACATAAACATGAGCAATGGGTTACAAGGTCTAAATTCGACAAGTGCCTGCAGGCTTAAGATCCAAAAAAATATAAGTTGTCGTAATACCTTCCTTGTCTCTCTCCTCAGGGAGCAGATCACGATAAGCAGAAGGGAAAAAGGAGTGCCTAGGTGAGGTACGAGCAGTAGAAGACACCAAGAGAACGCCCCGGCGGCCTCCCAGAAGAAGGTTGGTGATGATGGTGCTGGGGAAGAAGCTGGAAGATGAGGCAGCGGGCCGCCAATACGCGACGAAGGCATCGGTGCCACCGTACTCCGACTTGACGGCCTGCCACGCGCCTTCTTCGTCTTCTCCGGCCCTCCAGCGCCAGCCTCCAGGAGCAACGGCTGTTGGTGTCAAAACCGGCGGATCTCGGGTAGGGGGTCCCGAACTGTGCGTCTAGGATCAATGGTAACAGGAGACGGGGGACACGATGTTTACCTAGGTTCAGGACCTCTCTATGGAGGTAATACCCTACTTCCTGCTTGATTGATCTTGATGAATATGAGTATTACAAGAGTTGATCTACCACGAGATCGTAATGGCTAAACCCTAGAAGTCTAGCCTATATGACTATGGTAATGTGTGTCCTTTCCAGACTAACCCCGCAGGTTTATATAGACACCGGGGGGATCTAGGGTTTACATAGAGTCGGTTACATAAGAAGGAATCTTCGGTCGACAAGTTTGCCTTCCACGCCAAGTAGAGTCCAATCCGGACACGGGTACAGTCTTCGGCCTTCATCTCTTCACAGCCCATCAGTCCGGCCCATGGATGACAGGCCGGACGCCCGAGGACCCCTTAGTCTAGGACTCCCTCAGTATCCCCTGAACCTGGCTTCAATGACGAGGAGTACGGCACGCAGATTGTCTTCGGCATTGCAAGGCAGGTTCCCCTTTCTCCGAACTCCAAGATAGTCTTCAGATGCGATAATAGTATCCGGACCTGCCACATACACACCATACATAACCGCAGAGAGAATATATATTTTCACATGAGTTCTTTCTGCTGACAGCTTTTTTAATAACACGGCACCACGTCTGCCCGGTCATAATTTCGAACCATTTTTCGTCTGCTGCTCCATGGTTTGAGACGCGGTTGCCATTGACACGTCTTGTCAAAGCAGAGATCATGCCCCCTTATCGCAGGATTCTCATCAATGCGGGCTTGGGTAAACCAACCATGCTGTTTGTATGGTCCTTGGGGATAGGCGAGTTTTCAGGGCGAGTGAGGAGGCGTTTAATATTCTATGCCTTTATAAGGGGATAAGGACTCCCTCTTCCTCTCTCACGCCCTCTCTCTGCCTCCGTCTTTCCAATCTCGAGCTCCAGCGCCCCAGTACTCATCTCCTTTCCACCCAAGCAACCTGTCAGGATCCGGAGGTCAAGGTAAGTGGATGGTCTCCTCCATCAAGGAGGAGGACATTACTGAGCTTCGGGCGGCCGGGTATTTGGCGAAGGAGATCACCCACCGTCTGCCGGCCGAGGGACAAGTCGTCCCCACACCGAAGCCCACTGAGAGGGTAGTATTCATCCGCCATTTCTTCCATGGGCTAGGGTTTCCACTCCACCCTTTCGTCTGCGGGCTCATGTATTATTACGGGATAGATTTTCATGATCTCTCCCCGAATTCCTTCCTCAATATCTCTGCGTTTATCATCGTGTGCGAGGCCTTCCTCTGCATCCAACCCCACTTTGGGTTGTGGCTCAAAGTCTTCAACGTGAAGCCGAAGGTGGTGGACGGCCAGCACGCGGAGTGCGGAGGAGCCATGGTGAGCAAGCTGCCCAACATTTCCTGGCCGAAAGGTACTTTTGTGGAGATAGTGAAGGAGTGGCAGAGACAATGGTTCTACATCACAGAACCCCACGGCACCACCTGGGCCGTGACTGCCGAATTCCGCTCCAGTGCTCCCAGGCGACTCAACTCTTGGATCGAGAAGAGTCCGGAGCGGTGTTCGCCCGATGAGCTGATAGCGTTGCAGACGTGCATCCAGAGCATGATAGCCAAGGACGTCAAGCTCGTCGATGTGATCCAGGTGATGCTAGTTCGCCGGATTCTCCCATGCCAGCGCAGAGGTCGCCCTCTGTCGGATTTCAATCCGAAGAAGCATCAGACCCTGGCGAGGCTCTTCGAGACAACCCACGAAGATGCCTGGAAGTTGCTCTTTAAGGGCAAAGAGAAAACGCCGGCCACGGATTCAGACCATGGTCACGACTGTAAACACCCCGCCAGCGAAGAAGGCCAAGGGGGCCAAGAGTGGCCACCGTCGCAAGGGCACTTTGGACGTGACGTCCGAAGACGACGAAGCTCATTCCTCTGTCCCTGAGGACAATGATGAGGAAGAGGAGGACGAAGAGGAAATCAACCCTCCCCCTGAGGAGAGGAGGAAGAAGAGGGCGGCTTCGGTGCACCTGGAAGCGGAAACGCCCAAGAAGGGGAAGGGCGCCCCGATGGTCAATACCGTGTGGAACGTTGACAGTAGTCTGGAACGACGCCCCCGCACTAAGCCCCAGGGCGCATCGTAAGTTACAAGGCTCGTTCATGCGCACACCCGACCCTTTCTCTTCATTATTTAACGTAGTTAACTATACTATTGCAGTCCGGCCCGTGACCTTATCCAGCGATCTTCATCCGGGGGTTCGCTGGCTCCGTCGGAGATGGCGAGCATGTTGCCACCGCCTGCCTATTCCCCCGGGGCCAGGGACGATACGGAGGTGCTGTCCCAGAGGCTCGCTCCGACCCGGGGAGGAGCCCAGGACGCTATCCGGGAGGCGCCACGAGGCGAGACCTCCATTGCCGGACACATGGGGGAGCCGAGCCCCAGGGAAATTGGCAAAGAGGGCCACATCTAGTTCGGCCCTCAGCCGAATATGATTCCGGAGACTCATGTAGCTCCGGAGTAAGGCGAGAAGCCCCCTTTGAAGGAGGAGGGGTATGCCGCTTCCACCGGTGGCCCCCGTCCATCCAGGGGCACCGGATAACCTGATGGAGGCGCTACGAGGCGCCTCCGTCGTGGACGAGCACCGTGTCCTTATGGGTGCGGTGATGCAGAAGGTTTAGTTCGCCAAGAGCGGACTGAATGAAGCCTGCCACAACCTGTTGACAAGTTTCGAGGTAAGAAAGAGAAAAACCCCGTGTAGACCGTAGCCCCTAAGACACTGTCCGGTGTTCGGCGAGAAGAACCGGACAGAGGATCAATCCTTAGTTATAGGAGACTAACTGAATATGTATCGATAAGCAGCCGTCATTGTTGGCCGCGACCTCGCAAGCTCTCGAGGTCTCGAAACTGAAGCAGAGGCTGGAGCGGACCGAGAACGAGCTCGGCGAGGTTAAAATTCGGCTCCAAGAGAAGCAAGGTGAATGACGACTTGTTATGTGTTCGGAAAGAATAAGCGTTGTATATTGACCGCGGTGTCATGATACGTGCAAGAGCCGCGGCCGATGTCGAGGCCCTAAGGAAGGCCCTGGGCGAGGCCGAGGAGAAGGCTGTCCAGCAGCAAACTGCCCGTAAGAAGCTCAAGGCCCCGGTCAAAGAAGTCCAGCAGGAGCTCCAATATGCGGTGAAAATGTGAGACCTTGGAGCATGATGCGTCGGCTCAAGGGGCCGAACTCACCAAGGCTCTTTAGAGCGCGGAGACCGCACGGAATGTGAGACCTTGGAGCATGATGCGTCGGCTCAAGGGGCCAAACTCACCAAGACTCACCAAGGCCCCAGGCCACCCTCCAGGAGATCCAGGAGGCCAAGAAGATCATGGCGGGTAAGGCTTTTAAGATGCAAAGCAAGTATGCGGAGAAGCAGTACCTTTTACTAACCCAGGTTCGGAGTTCCCCAGGGGCTTTTGCTGATTTACCACGCAGTGTATCAAACACCGTGGAGTTCTATCGAGCCGAAGGAGGGGGTTCTATGGAGAAGCTCTTCTGGTCGCAATATGCGGTGTCAGAGCCTCCCGTGTCCTTCACCGATCAGCTGAAACAGTTGGTGGAGATGCATAGGGTGGCCGAATTAGCCATGAAGGATTTGATAATCCGGCTATGGCCAGCTGAAGCTATGCCTGGCAGCTACTTCAGACTCGTGAGGCGGATGGTGAACGGCTATCCTCGGCTGAACGTTGTCAAGCACTCTACCTATATTGAAGGTGCCCGTATGGCTTTCGCTCGTTGCAAGATGTGGTGGGCGAAGATGAACGCCGTTGAAGTTGCCAGCGGGCCGCCGGAGGGCAAGGAGCACCGCACACCCGACCGATATTTTGCGGATGTCACAGAAGGGTCTCGACTTGTAGCAGCGCAATGTTCGCAGGACATTGTATTTGAATAAATGTATTCATGTTGCCTTTGCCTTGTATTATGAAAAGAAAGCATGTTTTTGTAATGTAATTTTATTATGCTTTGAATTGTTTCCTCCTGTGCGGCCGTGTAGCATGTAATCTGAGGGTTGGCCAGTCGTCGGCTTCTGCCCTCACGTAGGTAGTACGGAGGTGTTCGGGATGGAATCTAAACAATCATGATCCAATTATATGGTCCTTGAAGGAGTTGTTTAGCGCAACGAACAAGGCAATCAGACTATACGGCTTAAACGCCCTCACTTAGCCATAGGAGTTTTATAATAAAGCATGGGCGCAGCCCCTGGTTTAAACCAGAGTGCTGTCAGCATCTGATCGGGAAGTGCCGATCTCTTGCATAACGCGGAAAAATCTCCAATGATTTGTAACCCTCGAACAGCTGACCGGCTCTCGCCATATCATGACAGTCAGTTTTCGGCTTTCTCTACTAAGGTGCTCATCTGGTCAAGGCCAGGGCACAATCGCAGTAGTTCTCCCTTTACTAGCCTAGCCGATTCGGCGGAACATAGGGTAGCAAGCACAGGAGCTGGGCAACCCAACTATTGACCAAAGACATGATTCGGAGCCAATGCATATAATGCTAAATTCAGGGTGCCGAACTTGTCTATAAGAAGTGTTCGGACTTTTGCTGCCATATTATGGGACGATGAGGAGTCCCTGGCGAATATGAGACGTACCAGATTGTACAGATGCTGTCGATAAGCAAATCGAAATAAAAATGAGGTAAGAAACGAAAACCACAGAAACTGACCCGCAAACCATTTTCATTATAACTGTATGGATACATCAAGGCGTATCCTGTACAAAAAGTGCGATAAGCATCCGGGCTATTTAACATGCCAGAATTAAGAGGGCGCAGCGTGCAGGTACTGAGAAATAAGTAGAAATACCGTCAAGAAGAACGTGTAGAGGTTACCCTACGCACTTATGCTGCTTGCTGTCTTTGTATGTCGATCCTTCGAAAGGACTAGTTATCAGGTACATGGGAGAAAGAACCTGAAACAAAAGGAAAAAAGGGTGAAAGTATGGGTGAGTCCGGGGTCGGTCAAGCCGTACTATGGACCACAAGCTGTGCCTCCATCGATGCCCATGGGATTTTGAGTGCGTAATTATGTGCGCGTGGTACGAGTGCCACTACTTGATCAGGGCTGGGATGGAGGCCGAATTGCTAGTTAAGCTCTTGACGGGCCGAGTTGTCCTGTGGCAGCGTAGTCCGGACCTTCTTGACGGTGTACGTGGGCTCGGCAGCCGAATTGCGGCTCTGCTTGAAAAGGTCGTTCTGTAATTCTGCTGCAAGGGCGGCGGTGTGCTCCTCTGTACGGAGGGAGCGTTCCGTATTTCCATTAACTGTTATGACGCCGCGTGGACCGGGCATCTTGAGCTTGAGGTAAGCATAGTGTGGGACCGCATTGAATCTAGCGAACGCGGTTCGTCCGAGCAGTGCGTGGTGGCCACTGCGGAAGGGGACGATATCGAAGATTAACTCTTCGCTTCGGAAGTTGTCCGGAGAACCGAAGACCACCTCCAGCGTGGTTGAGCCCATGCAGCGGGCCTCAACGCCTGGTATGACTCCTTTAAAGGTAGTCTTTGTGGGCTTGATTCATGAGGAATTAATGCCCATCTTCCGTACTGTATCCTGGTAGAGCAGGTTGAGGCTGCTTCCACAATCCATCAGGACTCGTGTTAGGTGGAATCCGTCGATGTTTGGGTCATGGACCAGTGCGGCCGAACCGCCATGGCGTATACTAGTTGGATGATCTCGACAATCGAAGGTGATCGGAAATGACGATCACAGATTGCATTTTGGGGCGACTGGCTCTACCGCTTAGACTTCCCTGAGTGCCCGCTTGCGCTCCTTTCTAGGGATGTGCGTGGCGTATATCATGTTCACCGCTTTGACTTAAGGGGGGAATTTCTTATGCCCCCCGCTGTTGGGCTGCCGGGGCTCTTCATCCTTTTTTTTGACAGAAAGACTGTAAGGGAACCCCTTACAGTATAATTGGTGCAACAAACCCAAATTGCAAGTACCATGCCTTGAACCTGGATGGGTGGGAAGGCATCAGCCCCTTCCCACCACTAGGCTCTTCATCCTCATCCTCACTTTGTGATCCCTTTTCTTTGCTTGGGCATTTAACTCGCCAGCCTGTTTGAAGACCCAACAATCTCTGTTGTTGTGATTGGCTTATTTGTCTGGGGTGTCGTGTATCTGGCACAGACGGTCGAGTATGCGGTCCAGGCTGGAAGGTCCCTCATTGTTCCTTTTGTAGGGTTCTTCCGTTGGCCGGACTTGGAGCTGCTTAATCCGGCGTTCACTGTGGTGTCGTCGGTGTTATCGCCATTGCTTTGGCATTTGTGTCTATTGCGCCGGAGCTTGCCAGTGTTATTCTTGGCCTCAGAGGGGCCTGGCTGGCTGGCTGTGTTTTTGTTTCGGGCCAGCCAGCTATCCTCACCCGCGCAGAAGCGGGTCATGAGTGCTGTGAGGGCTGCCATGGATTTCGGCTTTTCTTGGCCAAGGTGGCGGGCGAGCCATTCGTCACGGATGCTGTGTGTGAAGGCTGCTAAGGCTTCAGCGTCCGGACAGTCAACGATCTGGTTCTTTTTGGTTAGGAACCTAGTCCGGAATTTTCTGGCTGATTCTCCAGATTGTTGAACTATGTAGCTGAAGTAATCGGCATCGGGTGGCCGGACATATGTACCTTTGAAGTTGTCGAGGAAGGCTTATTCCAAGTCCTCCCAGCTGCCAATGGAGTTCTTAGGCAGACTATTTAGCCAGTGTCGAGCTGGTCCTTTGAGCTTTAACGGGAGGTATTTGATAGCGTGGAGGCCATCATCTCGGGCCATGTGGATGTGGAGAATAAAATCTTCGATCCATACTGCGGGGTCGGTTGTTCCGTCGTATGATTCAATATTGGCAGGCTTGAACCCCTCGGGGAATTCGTGATCCAGCACCTCATCTGTGAAGCAGAGAGGGTGTGCGGCGCCCCTATAGCGGGTCGTGTCACAGCGCGCCTCCGACGAAGTCCATCTGTAGTTATCGGCCCGGGTGTGATGGAGTTTGTCACGTCCGAATAGGTAGCTGTCATCCCGAGTAGGGAACCGTCCTCACGATCTGTATATTGATCTGGTGTGTCCTGCTCTACTGTCCAATTCCTGCCGAAGGTCGTACGTATGGTCCCGAGCTGGTCTGTCCCTGTGTTTGCGAGGCGGTGGGGCGGTCTGTTGTTCGGCCTGAGTTGCCATTTTATCCCGACCGCGGGGTGGTCGGTCTGCCGCGCTATCCCGACCGCGTGGTGGTCGGCCCGCATTATGCGAGGGAGGTATGGGATCTGGTGCCTCCTCATCGAACTGAGGTAGCAGTCTGCGTTTTGGATAACTCTTGGCTGGGCGCTTGAGGCCTTATTCTTCGGCTGCCAGGACATCAGTCCATCTATCGATGAGTAGGTCTTGATCTGCTTGGAGCTACTACTGCTTTTTCTTTAGGCTTCTTGCAGTAGCTATGAGCTGGCGCTTGAAGCGCTCCTGCTCGAGGGGTGCCTCAGGCACGATGAAGTCCTCATAGCCAAGGCTCTCATCATCTTCGGAGGGTGGACGATAGCTATCATCATCTGGGTCATTTGGTGTGGCCTGTTTATCAGGGTTAACCTGCTCGTTGTCTTGCTCCTCCTGTTCGGATGCGGCTCCAACAGGGTCTTGATTGTTTTCGGCGTTGCCCAGAGTAATGTTTTCTCCAGTGCCAGTGTTGCCATCATTTGAGCAACGAGGTTTACGGCGGCGCTTAGGGCGCTGGCGCTTGGAATGTGTCTCGGAAGGTTTGTTCGCGTCTGGCTCTTCTTTGTCATCACCAGATACTTTAGGTGTATCAACCATGTACACGTCGTACGAAGAGGTGGCCGTCCAACGTCCGGTGACTGACGGGTCTTGGCCTTGCTCCTTGTCGACATCATCATCTATACCATCGATGTCTTCGGAGCCATAATCAAGCTCGTCGGTTAGGTCCTCGACGGAGTTATGAAGTGGGTGGCGGGTGGGAAGCAAAATTCCCCCTCGTCAGCATCTAACTCAAACCAAACATAGTTTGGCTGCGAGTCCTTCTCCAAGGACAAATTCCTTAAAGAGTTCAGCACATCGCCCAAAGGTGAGTGCTGGAAAACGTCTGCGGCGCTGAATTCGATGACCGATAACCGATCTAGCTCGGTGTCCGCAGGCGTACACGGTCCGAAACTTATAGCCGGAAACGAGTCCGAAGTTCCGTTGTAGCAAATATTGCAGGGTGTTGAGTCCGTGTGCGGCTCCAACGCCGCGGACTCTATAGCTTTGGATGGCACGATCTGCTCTGGTTCCAAAGCCGTCGCAGCAACAGGAAGCATCTCCTAGATGTGATCCGATGACAGATTTAAGTCATGTTCATCGGAGCGAGGAGGAGCCGCGGTCTCGAACCCATCAGAGATCAAGTCTCCATGGATATCCGCGACGTAGTTCAAGCTCCCAAATCTGACCTGATGGCTAGGGGCGTAGCTGTCGACTTGCTCCAGATGGCCAAGCGAGTTGGCCCGCAGTACAAAGCCGCCGAACACAAAAATCTGTCCAGGGAGGAAGGTTCCTCTTCCTCCTTGGACATCGTCGTTTTCGACGATTGAAGGGGCCATCAAACCTTTTGTTGACGGCATAGTGGAACTCTCAATGAAAGCACCAATGTCAATGTCAAAACTGGCGGATCTCGGGTAGGGGGTCCCGAACTGTGCCTCTATGATCGATGGTAACAGGAGACGGGGGACACGATGTTTACCCAGGTTCGGGCCCTCTCTATGAAGGTAATACCCTACTTCCTCCTTGATTGATCTTGATGAATATGAGTATTACAAGAGTTGATCTACCACGAGATCGTAATGGCTAAACCCTGGAAGTCTAGCCTATATGACTATGGTAATGTGTGTCCTTTCCGGACTAACCCCTCCAGTTTATATAGACACCGGGGGGATCTACGGTTTACATAGAGTCGGTTACATAAGAAGGAATCTTCGGACGCCAAGCTTGCCTTCCATGCCAAGTAGAGTCCAATTCGGACACGGGTACAGTCTTTGGCCTTCATGCTTCACAGCCCATCAGTCCGGCCCAGGGATAACTGGTCGGACGCCCGAGGACCCCTTAGTCCAGGACTCCCTCAACGGCCCCGAGAAGTTCAAGGAGCTGGCTCAAGGAGCCGCCGCCAACAGCTACCCCTCCCCGACAAACCACTCTGCCAGGGAGAAGGCCAGGTGCAGATGGTGCTACTGCCGGCGTCGCCTAGGGATGGGATGTCCAACGTCTAGTCAGGCCCGTCCCCGTTGTCCTCCCCACCGGTCCCCTCCTCGTCGCCGTCGCTCGAGGAGGAGCTCTCATCATCTGTCGATCTCTCCGCGCAGCACCCTAACCTGTGTCCCGAGCGCCCGAAGACCTTGACGAGAGCAGGTCGCTCCCCACTAACTTGAAGCAGAGAACATGCCCCTTCATCAAGCAATGGGCACGTGCAAAGGTTTTCCAACCCCGACGAAGGAGCATCACATGAGGGACGGGGAACCCTGTGTTCACCCACATGTCGCCATTGCAACAACCCTTCATGTGGAGCCTCAACCTCGGTGGCTGGTTGATCTCTAGCACCCTCACAAACACCTCGAGAAGGCTAAGGTGGCTACGCGGCGGCTCGCGCAGTTGCAGGATGAACTCCAGTGGCATGTCCCCGACATGGCCGCTCGGCGAAGCAGAAGAAGATGGTGGCGGTGCTGGTGACGGAGATGGCGATGACGCGGGTGTCCCCCTGCCGCGCCCGCCTCTGCCTCGACCGCCTCACCGACTGTGGTCCCGTCCGGCACCTCCACCTCGGGCGTGACCTTTGCCTTGGGCAGCTGGCTCTTCCTTGACCGCCGTGGCTCTTTGGCGGGAGGAATACCTGGTCGCCTCCGCGGAAGAGCGGCTGCGGCCATGCCCTCTTGCCATGGAAGTGGATGGAGAATGGAGGTGAAGGGAAGACGTGAGAAGATGTCTCTCCTCCTCCTCCTGAGTCCCCTTTTTATAGCCAAGCAGGGAGGGCTAAAGACTGGCTCCTCGCCTCTGGAGATCCCGTTCAATTCCGGCTCATTAAGTTGGCGACGAGCGAGGTCATCGACCGCCCTCCCCGCCCAATCAAAGGCGCATGAGTATCGGCCATAGCGCGCCTTCCCACATCCTTTGTGTCTGTCACCTACCCCACGCCGTGCATGCGGCGTACGTGGCGAAAGGGGCGGGCGCAGTGGGAAACATGGAATGATGGTTCCAAGACGGGGAGAATAAATGAGCAGTGGCCCAGCAGTTTTTCCCTCTTTTATAGGGAAGACGCAAGCCGCCTCTTTACTCTTTACAGCGGGATGATGCAAGCATGCGGCGGTCATCCCACGCACGAGCCCCACGTCACGAATTCAACGTGGGTCGTGGGGAAGCGCAACTGGTGAAGGAGTTACCGCGGTCAACACTCTGCCACGTGTGCCCACGCACCGTTCCGGGCCTGGCCCAACAACGCTCCACGCTTATGTGTGCCCCGGGCCCGGGGGCTCCTGTCGGTGTACAAAAGTAGGGGCTTCTGTACCCCTTTACTTGTGCACAGGCAGTTGTAGCCACACCTGCGGCCATGCTTGGTAGGGGAGAGGAAGCAAGGAACAAGACTACTAGAGCAGCACTGAAACCAGAGGCTTGATGAGTGAAGGGGACGACCTACGCTGCACCGGCAAGAGCCTTGCCTGGTCAACTTACCCAACACCAGCAAGACCGCCACCCTTGAGCCTGAGAGTTCCGACACCATCAACAACATTGGAACCGAGGCTCGGGAGGCGCCTGCATGGTGGTATGCAGATCTTTGTGAGGGCTGAAGGCCTGCAAGACTAGATGAGGAACCAGAAGACGAGGGACCCCCGGCAAGACCCTTGCCAGGGACGCCCACGAGACCCCAGCAAGGCCCATGCTGGGGACATCTGCGAGGCCACAAATAGGCCCGCACTTATCAAGGTTTTGCTGCACCATGGTCGTTCCGACACAGCAGCCAGCCTGCCAACTAGGCACGCACCTACGTGGCAGCATGCAGCTTCTAGGCCAACCAGGCAAGCACCTGCGTGGTGGCATGCAGATCTTTGTGAAGACCCTGCCACCGCACCAGCACAGCAGCCAGCCAGCTAGTGTGGCACTGCGTGCCTAGTCAGCTTGGACGCGCATCGAAGCGAGGCGAGGTGGTGACAAACGAGGTGAGCTTCCTTGTCATCCCCGATAAAGCAAGAGGACACGTCGGCAGCACATGAAATGTGTTTTGTCCCATGATGTCAAAGATAGACTTGTACACCGTAGATACTTTCCACCTCATGTGTGCCACTATGGTGGCCCCTTTGACATATAAAAGGAGGCCCGAGGCGTACCGAGAGAGGATTCGGACTTTTTGGGCTAGGCATGCACCCAGCTAGTTCAAGATCTCAAGAACACCGAATATACATCAAAGCAGGACTAGGGTATTACGCATTGTTTGTGGCCCGAACCTGGATAAAATTCCCCGGCGTTGATCTTCTAAACCGCTCTTTCCATAGCCCCGCGCCCTGTCAACCGTAGTAGGGATTCCCTGTGATACCATAGGTGTCGTTTCCCTAGACAAGCTCTTCTTCAATCCATTTGGTAAACTTGTCAACTGCCACCAAAACGTGGGTCTTCTTGTCTTTAGACCTCTTGAACGGCCCAACCATATCAAGCCCCCAGGTCGCAAATGGCCAAGTGATTGGTATTATCCACAATTCCTGAGCTGGCACATGATCTTGCCCCGCAAATTACTGACACCCATCACACTTGCTAACGATGTCCTCTGCATCAGCATGAGATGTCAACCAGAAAAACCCGTGACGAAAAGCCTTAGCCACTAAAGAACATGACCCGACATGATGAGCACAATCACCCGCTTGAAATTCTTGTACAATTTCACGTCCTTCTTCAGGAGAAACACAATGTTGGAAAAGGTCGGTCACACTACATTTGTGTAACTCGCAATTGACAATAGTCATGGACTTGGACCGCCTTGTGATCTGTCGTGCCATATTTTAACCATCCGGTAACTCGCCTCAAGTTAGGTAAGCCAGATAAGGCATCGTCTAGTCAGGGATGGCATGAAGAGCCTCCACTAACTGTCCCTCCAGGTCAGGAATAGCAAGATCTTCCTCCGAAGGTACTTTAACAAAAGGATTACGTAGTACATCAAGGAACACATTAGGGGAAACGGCTTATGCTGTGATCCGAGCCGAGATAGTGCATCAGCTACCTCGTTTTTTTGTCGGTCTATGTGATCCACCCGATAACCTTAAAGTGACCACCAATATTATCCACTCACTAACGATAAGCCGCAATAAGCGGGTCTTTAGAATCCCACTTTCCTAAAACTTGTTGTGCCACTAAATGCGAGTCACCCAGACATCTAACCCGGCTCAAGTTCATCTCCTTGGCCATTCGGAGTCCATGGTGCAAAGCTTCATACTTAGTTGCATTGTTAGTACAAGGGAACATGAGCCTTAAGACATTACAAAATTTATCACCTCGTGGAGATTCCAAAAAAACTCCAGCCCCCGAGCCTTCCAACTGCCTGGACCCATCAAAGTGTATAGTCCAATATGTATTGTGAGGCTTCTCCTCGGGTGTTTGTAGCTCTGTCCAATCATTTATAAAGTCCACCAAAGCTTGAAACTTGATGGCTGTTCTGGGCACATACTTCAAATGATGCGGTCCAAGTTCAATTGCCCACTTAGCAACCTACCCTTTAGCTTCTACGTTTTCAATTATGTCACCAAGGGGAGCAGAACTGACCACCGTGATTGGATGCCCAAGGAAATAATACTGGAGTTTGCGGCTGGCCATGAACACCCCAAACACCAGCTTTTGCCAATGAGGGTATCGTTGCTTAGACTGCGTGAGAACTTCACTAACATAATAAGCTGACTACTAGACTGGATAATCCTTACCCACCTCCTTGCACACTATGACAAATGCCAAACTGATGGCTTTATTACTAGCCGCCACGTACAGAAGCAAAGGCTCTTTGTCGATGGGAACAGCCAAGATGGGTGGCTCAACCAACTGCTTCTTGAGCGCCTCAAACGCCTCATTAGCAGCATCGCTCTAGACGAAGTGATCAGTCTTCTTCATGAGCTGATACAAGGAAATTGCCTTCTCCCCAAGGCGGCTTCTGAACCGGCATAGGGCTGCAATATGACCCGGCAACACTACAAAAAAAAGACATTTCCGTGACATTTTGGGCCGAACGAAAAAAATTGTCATGCTTATGACACTTCTATGATGATAATTGTGGCAAAACCCGGTATCATCATAGATGTGGTGGGCTCCTACTTCTATGACAAAAAATCATGACAGAAAATGGGCTTTTCGTCCCGGGCGGGCCGGAGATGCAGCTGCATGAAATTCTTTGGGTCGTCCGTGATGGAAAAAACCGTGGTACAAGCAAGGGCGAGGAAAATATCGGGGAGTTCCTGGTTACGGTGGGTGGTCGGGGGCCGAGCGATGCGCGTTTCTCTCCTACACGTACGCGCATGTGTGCGAGGCGTTGCGCTCTAACTGAACCCGAGTGAGGCGTTGGGCTCTAACCGAACCCGAGCGATTACACTAGCTATGTTACTGAACCTGAGTGATCGATCTCTTGCTGTTAACTGAACCCGAGTGATTCCTTTGCTACTGCTGCTAACTGAAGCCGATCTATGCTACCTCTTCATGAAAAGTGAGCGTTGTTGGGGGTTTGGATGAACAGTTCCCGGTGGGGGGTTGGATGAACAGGACCCCGTGGTAGTAGAGGCTGTTGCCGCTGGATGAACAACACACTGATCGATCGAGCAGGTTGGGGTGGATGAACAGGACCCCGTGGAGGGCTGGATACAGGACCCCGTGGAGGGCTGGTTGAACAGTACCCGGTGGAGGGCTGGATGAACAGGACCTCGTGGAGAGGGCTACTTGAACAGTAGGCGATGGAAGATCGGTGGAGGCTGGATGAACAGGAGCCCGTGGATGAATAGTCGCAGGTGGAGGCTGGAGGAGGTCGACGGTGGAGACGAACAGTATCCCGTGGAGTCCCATTTTGCGGTACGCCACACCCCTCCCGATGAATAGGACCCCTGTTTCGGCCGTAGCGCTCCAACACAAGTCCGTTTCCTCCTTTTTGCGGTAGGCCACACCCCTCCCGATCAACAGGACCCCGTTCCGACCATAGGAGGTCCAAGAGAAGTCTGTTTCCTCCATTTTGCGGTATGACAGGATCCCATTACGACCGTGGCCGGTTGAACACAAGGTCGTTTCCTCTGTTCTGCGGTACGCCAGGGCTCGTTTCGATTGGCTGTTCCGTCCAAGTCGGTTGGATCCCGATGAACATGACGACGACTTATTTTCTCCGTTCCGACCCAGCCATGTACACGAGCCCTGGCCGTATGTATGCGCGAGTAGGCGTTCATTACCCCGTCCGTATGTACGTACGTGGCCGTATTTACTTTCTTGCACCCTGGCCGATGTACATACGTGTACACGATATTAACTGGACTGCGTGACATGCTACGTGCGCGCCTCTACTACGACAAGTGCCCTTCCTTACACGGCCACGGTTCATCGCTGCAGCCTACAGACAGACAGATCGTATGTACGTACACATTCGCGACAAGAATGACAATGCTATGTACGCTTCAACCAGATGGGTCCCGACTATCAGGCACTTCCTTGCGTGCGAAGATGTAACTGGTGGGTCCCAGCAGTCAGGGGGCGAATCATTTTTTTGCCCGTAATATGGACGCAATGCCTTGCGTGCGAAGATGTAGTTGGTGGGTCCCAGCAGTTAGGGGGAAACATTTTTTTTTGAGAAATACCGTGGCCTGTCCTGTGGGTCCCTGCTGTCAGGTGGAGGAATCATTATTTTCTGCGTAATAAGGAGGCACTTCCTTCCTACGACCGTGGACCCAGCTGTCAGCCTCTCCACGTACAGTACTCTTCCGATGTAAGTCGTTCCTTGACCACGTTGACCATGTCGCGCCGGGAGCACCAGGGCGGTGGACGACGGCGAGGCCTAGGAAGGGGACGATGCAGAGCTGGGGAAGACGCGGGAGTGGATGCCCATGCGGAGAGGAGTACGAGGGTTCACTGGTTCGACTGCGGTGTGAGGCTGCCGTCGCCGCAGAATAACAGGGGATGTGGGTGAGTAGAGGGATGGCCTGGCCAGCGGTGGGAGTAGTAGGGGGCGGTGAGGGCCCCGTGTCATCACAGCCGGCCACAGGAAGCAGGAGCACGCAGCACAACCGGCGCTGCTTTGGGCCGCTGGAGCAAGAAGACCAGAGGTTGAATAAGCACTACAGCCGTTGGATGGACATCCTACGGTCACTGGAGCTAGAATCGTTCATATTGACTAAGTTGACAAAGCCCTCCATCCACGTCAACTTAGTAGGCCCACAAGTCAGCCTCCCACTATGGTGGGTACCAGCTAGCAGGGGGTATTCATTTTTTGTGTGTAATAAGGAGGCACTTCCTTGCATGTGAAGATATAGCTGGTGGGTCCGACCTGTTAGTGGGGGGAACGTTTTTTCGCGAAATACAGAGGCCCTTCCTGTGGGTCACAACTGTCAGGTGGATGAATCATTATTTTGCGCGTAATAAGGAGGCATTTCCTTGTGTGTGGCCATGGACCCAGTTGTCAGCCTCTCCACGCACAGTCTACTTCCGATGGATGTCGTTCGTTGACCATGTTGACCACTCCGCGTCGAGCGCATCCAAGGTGGTGGACGACGGCGAGGCCTCGGACATCAACGAGCATGAGATGGGAAGATGCGGGAGTGGAGTCGCAGACGAGAGGTGTACGAGAGTTAACTGGGTCTGGTGTTGTGTGGTTCGGCAGTCGGTGGAGAAGAACAGGAGGTGTGGAGGGGTGGAGGGATGGCCTGGCCAACGGCGGGGTAGCGCTACACAGCGAAGCATGCTAAGCAGAGCTGCTAGCAGTAGGAGGCAGGAGCAGGTGGTCCCGGCGGCGCTGGAGGAAGAAGACGAGAGATTGAAGATGGATGCCGGTCATTGGATGTAAATCCAACGGCTAACGATGTCAGAATCATTTGTTGACTAAGTTGACAACGACTTGCGTTGGCTTCAACCTATTGGCCCACATTTCAGCCTCCAAAAATGTGGCACGTATTCAAACCATTTTTCAGAATTTACAGTCAATTTGATCTCCTTTTTTTAGAATTACAGTCCATTTGTTGGGCTGGGTGAACAAATAATGTAGCGTCCATGCGGCCCATTTAATTTTTTTCCTAAATAATTACAAGCCATTTGCACTTTCTCGAAATACACAATTTTGCTGGGCTGATTCTAATTGTAATGTTGGGTTGGGCGCATCAATGTTATCAAAAAATAAACAGGGCCTAAGCATTTTGTTATAAATATATCTAAATAATAAGTGATTTATTATTGCATTGGTCCTTAAATCTTACCAAGCTTTTGGACACAATCACCAGGATGTTCGTTGCCAAAAAAATCCAGGATTTTATTGGTATGAAATTATTTTTATAAGTTAATAAGATGTGGGATATTGTTTTCTTACATATGTAAGTATCTGTTAACTATATGATGACAATAACAATAATATATAATAAGATATAAAATAATTTAAATATATATAATATAGTTAGAAGGGAAACATAAGTTGGACCAGGCATTCCTATTCTTATATAGAAACATAGAACATACCTCTGTGTTTTCTTCAAAAAATACATAAATTGGGTTGTCGATGTTTCAGGAAAACTAAAACCTCGGATGGGAAGTCCATAGGCCGGTCGATACATGATGGCGCTCAAGAAAATACAAACCAGCATGTCATGGGCTGCGCATGTTAAAAAATAAAGCCTAGACGGGGCAGCCCACAACCCAGCTGATACTTGCTGCCCCAGTGATAATAAATGATAACTGCGAGCTCCCCGGCTTCGTTGTGAATTTATCTCCTTTAGTAACTACGTTGAAGCACCTAAAAAATGTAACTATGTTGACGAACGCGTGGGCCCCAACGTCAGTATAGCATTAGGAGGAAGTATTTTTTCAATGAGGCACTTGCTTGCGTACGGCCATATACCTGGTGGGTCCCGACTGTCGACCTCTCCACGTACAGTCCTCTCCAGATTCCTCTCGTTTGTTCAGCATGTTCACAACGGCAGACAGCGGCGCCATGGCGAGCGCACAAAGGCGCAGGAGGAGATCGGAACACCTGATGCAGTGCCTTATTTGTAATGAAAGTACTGAACAAGCCCAGTGGCCATGTGACACTACCTGAGAGTTGTTCCGCCCGTGTTCGATTCCACCTGATGGTGGGAACATATCTCCAATTTTTTCTGCCTCTGCCATTATTGACATGTGGGTCCCCATTGTCATCTACGCACACCACGTCCAACACTTGCCAAAACTTTGTCCCTCGTTTTCTCTGTTTTTCACACACTCGACATTGTGTGGGCATTTTGAAAATAGCATATCTTTTTGACTGTGCATCATATGAAGATGTGCTATGCATGAACGTTGATCAGCATGATGTTAACTGGCTGGTAGTTCCATTTTCTACCACGAATAAAACTTCCAACATGATGTTATCCCTATTTGAAAAGTCCGTGTTCATATAAATGCTCTGCCTTTGAAAGTTACAGTTTCCTATCTGAAACTTAACTTGCAACTTCTTATCTGAAACTGAAACTTGCAGTTTCTTCTCTGAGAATCACATTGTCTGCACTTTTATACTCCTATGAAACTACATTTTTTTAATGCTAAAAATAGATCTCTAGAAATCATAAAATGCTTCGTAGGCTCAATACTGCAAATCTGAAATTCAAGAGACATTCATATCTGAAATTACTCTCAAAATACACAACACAAAACACAATTCACAACCTGCAAATACTGACAACCCTAAGCTCCTCCTGACAACTCACAACCTACCCGACTATTGGGCTGGGGGGCAGTCCCCTCCTATTCCTCGGCGGCAGACAGCCGCCCCGTGAGACGATGTGAATGGCGAGGGAGAGGATGGCGGGGAAGCATCATCGGGCCAACTACTTTTCTCCTCTTGAAGTTGGGTTCGGTCGACGAAGGCTCCATCAGCTCGCTCTGGCACAACACCCTCACAAACGGCACCCTGTAGATGCTTGATCCTTCAATCTCTAGAGGATGCTCCATCTAGGATCGATACTCCCACCACCGCTCCCTCACGATTAGATTCGGTGAATCTGTTTGCTCCATGGCCGAGAGGAGCAGCTCTATGTACTCCCGCACGACTCCCTTCGGGAGTATCACCGCCTTTTCGTTCTGTTGCATATATTTGGCCATGGATGTCGCCGTCGCCGCTAGTTGGTCGTTGTTGTCAAACCAAGACTGTATCTCCAACATCCTAGCTAGCTTCACAAGGTTGCCATCTGCGATCCTCATGTATCGGTTCTACTCCTCCATCGATCTACTTCTCCACAGCACCTTCACTCGCCGGCGGTGGTTTTTGAATGGAAGAGGGGAGGAGCAGCGCTGGTTTTGCATTAGAACGGGAGAGGAGCAATGCTGGTTTTGGATTGGAACAGGAGAGGAGGGGCGGTGGTTTTGAAATGGAAGAGGACAGGAGCGGCGCTGGATTTAGATTGGAACAGGAGAAGAGCGGTGGCGGTTTAAGAGGAGAGGAGCGGCGCTAGTCTTGGAAGTATTTTTTTGTTTAGCGTATTTTGGGTCAAAGTTTGACCACGTACTGTATTTGACAAGCAAAATGTGAATGCATATCACAAAAAATTGTATTGTTTGGTTCGTATCTGAATGTACTTTCAAATTATATTATTTTTGCAACGTATAACATATATTTTATTTGTGAAAATCATGGTCAATTATGACCCAGAATAAAAGGGAGACTAGTTAATGTGGGTTTGCTTTCTTAATTGAAGGGTAAATTGATTTTGATTTTGATCCAGTCACAGCGCGCCGGCCCTCTCGTCCTATCCTAAATTGCTGCCGCACGCTCCTCTCCCTCTTCTCCATTGCAAAACAACCTCCTCTCCTCTCCATCATCTCCATTCCAAAACCGCCGTCTCGCCTCTCCCTCTTCTCCATTGCAAAACCACCTCCTCTCCTCTCCATCATCTCCATTCCAAAACCACAGTCTCGCCTCTCCCTCTTCTCCATTGTGAAACCACCCTCTCTCCTCTCCATCATCTCCATTCCAAAACCAACATCTCGCCTCTCCCTCTTCTCTTTTGCAAGACCACCGTCTCTCCTCCCATCTTCCAAAGCTAACACCAGACCACTCAGAAGGACATCTATGGAGAGGATGCAACAGCGAATCAGGCAGATCGCTGGCGGCGACCAGACAAAGTTAGCCAGGTTGAAGGAGATCCTTACTTGGTTTGACAATGAGTGGGAGATTTCGAGGACGTTGAGGGCCATGTGCCAATGTATGCGAAAGAGCGAGACGGTGGCGATGAGGGCGGTGATGTACTCCTCGGCGGCAGTCACGCTGCAGTCCTTTGAGTTCATCGAGTATCTCCTCTGGGTGATGGAGCAAACAAATTTTCCCGAGGCGAAAGTCAGGCGGAGGTGGTGGGCGTACAGGTCGAAGGTCGAGCACCCAGAGTACGACAAATCGATCGAGTACGGTGTACCGTTCGTGAGGGTGCAGAGCCAGCCGGAGTCACAGGAGTTTTCGTTCTCCCACCGCAAGAGGAGGCCGGATGGCACGACGTCGCTTCCCCGCCTTTCTCCACAGTTCCCTCGACGCTCGCCTCGTTTCAACGGCAGCGATAGGGTTTAAGGTAAGCTTCGCACCAACCTAATCTTACATCTGCTCATGCTTACAATTAGTGTGACAGCTAATGAAAATCATGCTTATAATTAGTCTCCGAGTACTACGCCAATCACCCTAAAATAGCTCTGGACCTTTGGGTCAAAGTTGTGACACTGTGTACAAATAAAGAAAAATAAATTGGTGCTTCTTTTAGAAAAGAGTACTCCCTAGAAAACTGCCAATATAAGTTACTAGTATTTGGTTAGAGGATTTGCTGCCGAGAAAGATCCGTCCACAGAAAGCGCCACACATACCATTCCTGGTGGAGGATGCCAATACGTGCATGGAGCATGGTTGGTGTCGGTAATTTTTAATTGGCATACCTTGCACTCTGCATATATGCCGGTTCCATCCGTACATTTGTGCAGTTCCACCAAAATGCAGCTGAATAACCCTGTTTGCACACATAATGAAAAAGCATGATTACATTATAGTGGCACTAGTTGATGAAACATACACTAATAAATAGAAGAAAATATTGCGATAGTATCATAGTATGTCTTGCTGCGAGGGCGAGATGGGGCCTGCGATGCCTCATACGGTACGCCTCATACTGGAAATCGACCCAAGTCTCCCCGATACACCTTCTGCCAGTGATGAACATCAGTCTACAGCGGTAGTACAAGGAGGGGCGTTGAGACATTCCAATCTCTATTTTTTGTGCAGATCAACTAAAATTAAGCACCCAGTTTGCAGAAACGCTTAAACATTAACAATGGGACTAGTTCATGAAACATATACTAACAAAGAGAAGCACATTCTTTATCTACATTGGAAATGAAATGATAGAGAGGACAGTCGCTCTATTTTAACTATATTATTACTTCATTTTATCAGTGGCATTAGGGTCGAGCAGGTGGCAAACGCGGTGTATCGTGCCTCGCAAGGATAGAGGCCGGGGGTGCTTAGACTGGGATGCTGAAGCTAGCTCTTTCAGTCCCTATCTTCCCCCTTGATGTTTTTGTGGTAGAATTTGGGTTGTAATCCAAACTTGGTCGAGCTGGTGTTGCGTCCCCCTACCTTCCTAGCTTATGTGGTGAACTTGTCTCCTGCTAGTACTCAATCCGTTCTAGTAGTAGTTGCATAACTGCTCGTTTACACTGAGATGTTGTCGGATAATGGTTCTCTATGCTTGGGTTTCTTTAATGAAATCGGAGGAAACCCCTTCTTTCGATAAAAAAAATTCTGTGACACTAGAGGTGCCAAAACATTTCCTCAAATTAATAGTGTCACTAGATTAAGGTTCAAAATAATAACATTACTGCTTTATCATGGCAGTGCCAAAACAGTAGCACAAGACCAGACTCAACATGCAGGATCTTTGGCAAACGGTCAGACCAAAAAGGAACATACCTCGTGATGGGAACCATATCTGTAGTCAACGCCATCGTAGAAGGGATGACACCAGTCACTAACATGGATGGTTCAATTCATGGGGCCTTTTGGTGCAGTTCACCTAAAATGAAGCAATGTCCCATGAGATAGCAGCTTCTTTTTTAAGATAAGGGCTCCAGCCCCGGTTCCATTTCCATGAGAAAATGAAACCCACAGAGCTTCTTCTTCATTAGTTTCAATACAATTGAGAAACATCAAGGTTGGTTGTGAAGCTCCTGGAATGTTCAACTATAATTTTCATATCATTTGTGCAGTTCAACGAAGATCAAGCATGAAATGTATATCTCTGTTTGCACAAAAAAGTGGAAAGGAGGGTGACTAACAAGTGATGAAACATACATCAAATGAAAAGAAGCGTGTTCCTTATCTAATTGGCAATCCTACAAGGACTGTCCCATTTCTAAAGCAGCAGCATTGCTAGATATTATCGTGGGCATTAGGATTAACTATGCCAACCGTAAAATACGACATTACTTTAGTGGTGCCATTGCTTCATTTTACCAGCAACATAACATTGACAGCTGCTACAGAGTTGGTATTTGGGCACGTGAGAGTAGGCGGACCAGGACAGTTGCATTTCTAACGAAAAGAAGCAATTTATCTTAATGGGAAATTTAGCAGGACATAAAAAAAGTGCCATAGATTCATATTACTGGAGGCATTATGTTGAAAACAACATTGGTTTAACATGTCCTTACTTTTAACAGTGCAACTGCTACATCTTACCAGTGGCATTAGATAAGAGTGGCTCGGGGCAACAAACATCAGAATAGGATATCTGGGTTGGTCCCATTTTTGTTCGGTATAGCTGAGGGAGTCCTGGATTAGGGGGTCCTCGGACGGCCGGACTATATACTTTAGGCGGACTGTTGGACTATGAAGATACAAGATTGAAGACTTCATCCCATGTCCGGATGGGAATCTCCTTAGCGTGGAAGGCAAGCTTGGCAATACGGATATGTAGATCTCCTCCCTTGTAACCGACTTCGTGTAACCCTAGCCCCCTCCGGTGTCTATATAAAACGGAGGGTTTAGTCCGTAAGACAACAACAATCATACCATAGGCTAGCTTCTAGGGTTTAGCCTCTACGATCTCGTGGTAGATCAACTCTTGTAATACTCATATCATCAAGATCAATCAAGCAGGAAGTAGGGTATTACCTCCATCGAGAGGGCCCGAACCTGGGTAAACATTGTGTCCCCCGCCTCCTGTTACCATCCGCCTTAGACGCACAGTTCGGGACCCCCTACCCGAGATCCGCCGGTTTTGACACCGACATTGGTGCTTTCATTGAGAGTTCCACTGTGCCGTCACCGTAAGGCTTGATGGCTCCTTCGATCATCGGCAACGATGCGATCCAGGGTGAGGTTTTCCTCCCCGGACAGATATTCGTATTCGGCGGCTTCGCACTGCGGGCCAACTCGCTTGGCCATCTGGAGCAGATCGAGAGCTACGCCCCTGGCCATCAGGTCAGGTTCGGAAACTTGAACTATACTGCCGACATCCGCGGAGACTTGATCTTCGACGGATTCGAGCCCATGTCGGGTGCGCCGCACAATCATGACGAGCATGACGTAACTCTGCCGTCGGACAGTGTTCGGGAGATCACACCTGCAACTACTCCGGCCCTCAATCCGGAACAAATTGCGCCATCCGAGGACGGGTGGATAGACCCCGCCATGGAGGCCGCACCCTCAGTGGCGATAGAGCCGAATACTGACTTCACCCCCTACGAGAGCCGCGTTGCCGAACCATTGGATTCGTCCCCGGCCACGGGCTCCGAGCCGCCTGCGTCCGTGCCTATCGAATCCGATTGGGCACCGATCATGGAGTTTACCTCCTGCGGATATCTTTCAGCACTCGCCTTTTGGCGATGTGCTAAATTCATTAAGGTCTCTCTCCTTGTCAGGAGAACCTTGGCCGAACTATGTCTGGCTAGAATGGGATGCGGACGACGAAGAAATTCGCTCCCCACCCACCACCCACTTAGTAGCCATTGTCGACGATTTAACCGACATGCTCGACTTCGACTCCGAAGACATCGACGGCATGGAAGACGATGTAGGAGATGAACAGGAACCACCACCCACAGGGCGCTAGACCGCCACCTCATCATATGATATATACATGGTGGATACCCCCAAAGAAGGCAATGGCGATAAGACAGCGGAGGATGACCCCTCCAAGAAGCAACCCAAGCATCGACGTCAGCGGCGCCGCTCTAGGTCCCGCCATATCAAAAGTAGTGATACCGGCACAAGAGACAATAACACTCCGGATACTGTCGAAGACGACAACAATCCCCTTCAGCCAGATTTAGAGCGGGAGGATGAACAAGCTAGCCCTCCAGAACAGGCAGCAGATGGAGAAACGGAGGATGACAATTACATGCCTCTCTCCGAAGACGAGGTGAGCCTCGATGACGAAGAATTTATCGTGCCTGAGGATCCCGTCGAGCAGGAGTGCTTCAAGTGCCGGCTTATAGCCATAGCAAATAGCGTGAAGAAAAAGCAACAGCAGCTTCGAGCTGATCAAGATTTGCTAGCAGACAGATGGACCGAAGTCCTTGCGGCCGAGGAATACGAACTCGAACGCCCCTCCAAGAGTTACCCAAAGCGCAGGTTGCTACCCCGACTCGAGCAGGAAGCATTGAAACCTACATCACCAGCGTATGATGCGGCTGATCGGCCACCTCGTGGCTGAGACAGAGAGGCATTTCAGCCTGCACGCCGTCGCCACTCAAACAAAAATACCAAGGCCCGGGGCAACACGCGGGACCTGCGAGACGTATTGGAAAACAAGGCAAAACATGCAAGATCGATCTACGGGTCATGGGGGCGCGCACCAACGCGGGACGACGACCATCACGCCGGATACACTAAATGTAAATCCGGCCGGGCCGAATACAGCAGACACGACTCATATGAACTGCATCGTGATATAGCCCGGCATAGAGGCGCCGAACACCCCCTATGCTTCACTGATGAAGTAATGGATCACGAATTCCCAGAGGGTTTTAAACCCGTAAATATTGAATCATATGATGGTACAACAGATCCCGCGGTATGGATAGAGGATTTCCTCCTCCACATCGACATGGCTCGCGGTGATGATCTAAATGCCATCAAGTACCTCCCACTAAAACTCAAAGGACCAGCTCGGCATTGGCTGAATAGCTTGCCAGCAGACTCCGTTGGCAGTTGGGAGGATTTGGAAGATGCATTCCTTGACAACTTCCAGGGCACTTATGTGCGACCACCGGATGCTGATGACTTGAGCCATATAACTCAGCAGCCAGGGGAATCGGCCAGGCAATTCTGGACCAGGTTCCTAACTAAGAAAAACCAAATTGTCGACTGTCCGGATGCAGAGGCCTTAGCGGCATTTAAGCATAACATCCGTGACGAGTGGCTCGCCCGGCACCTCGGCCAGGAGAAGCCGAAGTCTATGGCAGCCCTCACGACACTCATGACCCGCTTTTGCGTGGGCGAGGATAGCTGGCTGGCTCGCAGCAACAACACATCAAGGAATCCGGGCACTTCAGATACCAAAGATAATAATGGCAGACCACGTCATAACAGACATAAGCGCCGCAACAACGGCGATAACGCCGAAGATACGGCAGTCAATGCCGGATTCAGTGGCTCTAAACCCGGTCAGCGGAAAAAGCCATTCAAAAGAAGTACTCCGGTCCCGTCCAGTTTGGACCGCATACTCGATCGCTCGGGTCAAATCCATGGCTCCCCCGATGAGCCAGCCAATCACACCAACAGAGAATGCTCGGTGTTCAAGCAGGCCGGCAAACTGAACGCCGAAAACAAGGGCAAGGGGCTGCATAGCGACGACGAGGAGGAGCCCCGGCCACCGAACACGGGAGGACAGAAGAGGTTCACCCCACAAGTGAAAACGGTGAACATGATATACGCAACCCACATTCCCAAGAGGGAATGGAAGCGTGCACTAAGGGACGTCTATGCGATGGAGCCAGTCGCCCCAAAGTTCAACCCATGGTCCTCTTGTCCGATCACCTTCGATCGCAGGGACAACCCCACTAGTATCCGACATGGCAGATCTACCGCATTGGCCCTTGACCACATCATCGACGGATTTCACCTCACTCGAGTCCTTATGGACGGCGGCAGCAGCCTGAACCTGCTCTATCAGGATATAGCGCGCAAAATGGGTATAGACCCCTCGAGGATCAAACCCACTAAAACCACCTTTAAAGGTGTCATCCCAGGTGTAGAGGCCCATTGCAAGGGCTCAATCACACTGGAAGTGGACTTCGGATCTCCGGACAACTTCCGAAGCGAGGAGTTAATCTTCGATATCGTCCCGTTCCGCAGTGGCTATCACGCACTGCTCGGGCGAACCCCATTTGCCAGATTCAATGCGGTACCGCATTATGCATACCTCAAGCTCAAAATGCCAGGACCCGGTGGAGTTATAACAGTCAATGGAAACACATAACGCTTGCTCCGCACGGAGGAGCACACTGCAAGCCTCGCAGCTGAGGCACAACGCAGCGTTTTAAGGCAAACCGCCACTTCGGCGATAAAGCCCCCGGAGACCTTCAAGCGAGTCCGGAGTAAGCTGCAACAGGATCGCCTGGCACGTTCAGAGCTTGCCTAGCAGTTCAGCCCCGTCCTAGTCCCAGTCAAGCGAAGAAATCTGTGCCGCGCGTACATAATTACGCACTAGAAATACCATGGGCATAAGCAGGGGCACGACCAGTGCACGTCCCACAATGCGGCTTAACCGCCCCAGGGGCTGTATACCTTTATCATTTCCTCTCTTTCAGGACCTTACTCTCTGGAAGCCCTTTCCGGCAGCCTGATTGCTGGACACATTATGGGAAGGAACCACCAAGGGGGCAAGAAGCTAAGACGTACAAGGGAATCCCCAGGTGGTCTCTGATAACAATCGAAGTACCCATTTTTAATACCCATACGCAGCTTACCCTTGGATAGGACATGTCAAATAGTCCTATTTTTTGCTTATCGCACTACTTGTATCAGTACGCTTCGACGTATTATTTAAATAACAATGCATAGCATTAGTCTATTATTGCATTACCCTTCCTTTTTCTTGTCTGTTTATTTACGACAACTTGCACCCGTACATTCTGGTACGACCAGTACGCCAGGGGCTTCAGTATACCCCATAATACGGCATGAGAAGTCCGAACACTTTCGACAGTGCGGCACCCCGAACTTATAGCATTATATGCATCAGCTCCGAATCATGTCTTGGGTCAATAGTTGGGTTTGCCCGGCTCCCATGTTTTGGTACCTTACGTTCCGCAAATCGGCTAAGGTAGCGCTGGGAGAACTACTGCGATTGTGTCCCGGTTCTTCCAGACGAGCACCCCAGTAGAGAAAGCCGAAAACTGACTGTCATGATAAGGCGAGAGCTGGTCGCTGTTCGAGAGGTCTCAAGTCCTTAAAGACTTTTTCCGCTTCGGGCGAGGAGTCGGCCTTGCCCGACTTAGGCGTATATAGCGCCCCAAATTCGGCCTTCCGAATACTAGGGGCTTCGCCAAAATTTAAAATTGTAGACTTCTATGGCTAAGTGAGAGTGATAAAGCCTTATAGTCCGATTGCCTGGTTCGTTGTGCTGAACACCTCCCTCGAAGGACCCAAAATTGGGATAAAGAGTGTTCAGGTTTATCCCGAACACCTCAGTACTAGTTACATGGGGGCAGAAGCCGACGACTGGCCAACCTCAGATTTCATAAATGGCCGCACAGAAGGTAATATTTTAAATTAACAAGCGTTGCATAGCGCAAATGAACTCGTTTCACATTACATGATCACGTGAGTATGTTCATTCAAATATTACATCTTTAGCACATTCCTCCGCCACAAGGCGGGAACCCTTCAGGACACTGTCATAATACATTTCGGGGTGGCGATGCTCCTTGCCTTCCGGTGGCCCCTCCTTCACCAGCTTTACGGCGTCCAGCTTCGCCCAGTGCACCTTCGCCCGGGCAAATGCCCTGCGCGCACCCTCGATGCAGATGGACCGCTTTATGACTTCAAGCCGTGGGCAGGCATTCAGAATCCGCCTCACCAGAACAAAGTAGCTGTCAGGCAGGGGATCGCCAGGCCAAATCCGGACTATAAGACCCTTCATGGCCTGTTCGGCCGCCTTGTGGAGCTCGACCAGTTGCTTCAGCTGGTCGCTCAAGGGCATTGGGTGTTCGGTCCCAGTATACTGAGACCAGAACAACTTCTCCGTCGAGCTCCCCTCCTCAGCCCGGTAAAACTCCACGGCATCCAACACACTGCGGGCAAGATCTGGGAACGCTCCTGGAGAGCTCCGAACTCGGGTAAGTAAAAGGAAAGTTTCCTTCACATGCTTGCTTTGCATAATGAATGCCTTACCCGCTGCTATCTTCTTAACCGCCTCACTCTCCTGGAGGGCCTTGTGGGCTTCCGCCTTGGCGTTTTGTGCACCTTCAAGGGCCTTCGCAAGCTCGGACTCTCGTGTCTTAGAGTCAAGCTCCAAGGACTCGTGTTTTTTGGTGAGAGCCTGGAGCTCTCGCTGCACCTCGCCTACCCGGGCTTCTTGCTTTTCTCGCTCGATGCGCTCCTTGGCAACTTTGTCTTCGGGCTCGGACAACGCCTTCTTCAGGGCGCCACTTCGGTCGTGGCCCCTGGCAAATTCATGATGATCCTATTATTTTACAACCAAATTTCTTTTTAATATATAGACAGGGTATAGCTTACCTTTGTTCTCTTCGAGCTGCCTCTTGGTAAGGCCGAGCTCTTCCTTGGACCGCTCAAGGTCCTGCTTGAGTGCAGCGACCTCCGCAGTACGTGCGGCAGCGGCCAGCAGTGAAGCTTGCATATGCACATAGGCATATTCTGATTAGACTGCCGAGTCATTATTTGATCCTCTATTCGGCCTTTCTTCGCGAACGCCAAACAGAGAATCAGGGGCTACTATCTATGCGGTAATATTTTCCTATAAGTTGATTACTTACCTAAAAGCTTGTTAGGAGGCTGGCACAAGCTTCAGTTAGTCCACTTTTGGCGGACTGGACCTTCTCAATCACCGCACTCATGATAGTGTGCTGCTCTTCGTCGATGGAAGCGCCGCGAAGCGCTTCCAGCAAGTTGTCCGGTGCCTCTGGATGGACAGAGGCCACCGGCACGGGCGGCTTGCCCCTCTTAACGGGGGGTCGCCTGACAGAGTCCGGAACGTGGAGGTTCCGACACAGTGTTCGGTAGGTGGCCGAATTCGGAGCCCATGGGAGTCTTGCTCCCTTTGTGCCCAGGATCCGGAATGTCGCCTCGAGGCGCCTCCAGGACTACCTCCCCTCGGCTCGATGCCCTTTGAGACAACACCTTGCCGTTGTCCATAGGGCGAGGGGTGGAGGCGGTCGGAAGTGAATCGCTATTCATATCCGACAGGTCCAAAGAACCATCCGACGAAGATACGTCGATACGGGCTCGGGATGGACTGCATAATCATGTTCGTCGTGATGAGAAGCAGTGCAATAAAACATACCATGAATTACTATGGTATCCGGATACTTACGACTTTGCCAGGGGCTTGTCCCTGGGCAGCCACTCGTCGTCGCTGTAGGCGGCCGTCGTGGAGCTGTCCGGAAGGAGGGTCCTACCCTTCTTGGACCCTTCGGCCTCCCCGGTTGGGGCGGCCTTCCTTTTCTTGTCTCCCCCGGCTGGGGGGGAGAACATTCCTCTTCCTCCTCCTCATTTTCATGGGAGGAGTGTGCCTCGGAGTTTTCGGACGATGAGTCCGATATAACCTTGCACCGGAGACCCTTTCGGGTCCCCGTGGCCATCTTCTTGGCCTTCTTCACCGGCACCTCATAAGGCGCCGGAACCAGTATCTCCGTTAGGAGAGCATCTGCTGGATCCTCAGGCAGGGGGCTGGGCAATCGATCTGCTTTGCTGTCTCTACCCAGTCCTGTTAATAGCATGGAGGCTTAGATCCCGCACATGATTAAACTGGGGAAAATAAACATCCGGTGAGATATAAAAAACTTACCGTATTGGCATGGTGCTTTGCGCTGAGTCCGCGGGCCTCGGTAAGGGGAGGAGGTACCTCGGCGCCCTTGAACAGCACCTTCCAGACGTCCTTGTGCATCGTGTCGAAGAGCTCTTGCAGCGTCTGGTGCTCGGCCGGGTCGAACTCCCACAAATTGAATGCTCGTCGTTGACACGGGAGGATCCGGCGGAAGAGCATGACCTGGACCACGTTGACAAGCTTGATTTTCTTGCTCATCATGTTTCTGACACATTTCTGGAGTCCGGTCAGCTCCACCAATGAACCCCAGGACAGGCCCTTCTCTTTCCAGGAGGTGAGCCGCGTGGGGATTCCGGATCGGAATTCGGGGGCCGCCACCCAGTTGGTGTCGCGCGGCTCGGTGATGTAGAACCACCCCGATTGCCACCCCTTTATGGTCTCCACATAGGAGCCTTCGAGCCAGGTGACATTAGGCATTTTGCCCACCATGGCGCCTCTGCACTCCGCTTGCTGGCCGACCACCACCTTCGGTTTAACATTGAAGGTCTTCAGCCACAGGCCAAAGTGGGGCCTAATGCGGAGGAAGGCCTCGCACACGACGATAATGGCCGAGATGTTGAGGATGAAATTGGGGGCCAGATCGTGAAAATCTAGCCCGTAGTAGAACATGAGCCCGCGGACAAACGGGTGGAGGGGAAATCCCAGTCCGCGGACAAAGTGGGTAAGGAAAACCACCCTCTCATGGGGTTCGGGCGTAGGGATGATCTGCCCCACATCTGGCAGCCGGTGTGCGATGTCCGTGGCCAGATATCCGGCTCCTCGTAGCTTTGTGATGTTCTCCTCCGTGACGGAGGAGACCGTCCACTTGCCTCCCGCTCCGGACATACTTGGAGTGGTTTGAGGGGGAAAACGCGAACTTGGGTGCTGGAGCTCGAGTGCGCAAGAATGGATCAGCAAGGAGGAAGAAGGCGTGGGTAAAAAGAGGAATCCTTGTCCCTTTATAGGGGCAGAGGAAGCTATACGCCTCCCCACCTGCCTAGTAAAACTCGCTTATTCCCCAAGCGCCATAATTGATGGCGCGGTTGGGTTACCCACATCTGTATTTTCTGAACCCTCGGCAGAAGGACAGTCCGGTGCCACTCCCATATCGGGCCGCGTCTCTTCGGTTGGGACCGGATCTTGGTTATTAGGAGTATGACTGGTTGGGTCCCCGGACATAGTCCGTCAAACCTTTTTCCTGATACAAATGAACATATGAGTCACAGTATGACGCGACTGCTAAAAAAAAGAGCATAGTTGCGAACCCATACCCCTTCAAGGAAGGCCCGACCATGTATCTGTTTGCCTTCCTCTTCGAAGGCCTGCCCGACATGGGAGCCGCTCTCTCTGGAGATGCCCCTGGGGCAGCACGATGCGCCAAACACCTCCCCTACTGAGCACAGGATGGTGCGGTGAGTAAGGAAGAATGAGAAAACCCTCTCAGACGAAGTGTCTCCTGATTACTTACATGAGAAGCAGGGAGAAGACCGGGATAGTCGGTGATGATGGCCACCTCTGTGCCATCATAGCTCGATTGATAAAATGTCCCATTCTCGAGCACCACAAATATATCCGGATCCTCTTCGACTCCGGGGTCAAGGTCCCGATTGTGGCCCTCGGGTTGCGGGGCGGGGCTGTGAAGCCCCTCAGAAATCTTTCGCCAGTGCTATTATAAATGGACGGATTAATATTCATTGAACGAAGCTTAGGGAGTGGAATGAGTAGAGCAGAAGAGTTGGGGGCTTACCCAGCTAGGAGGACTGTACATGGAATATCCTTCTCTGCGCGTGATGCGCAGGAACTCCTCTTCCTCACCTTGAATAGTTTGGCCAATATTTTGGCTAGGGCTGCAGGGGTGTCCGGACCTTTCCTGCCGCAGCGGGAGGCGTCATCTTCCCCATTGTAGTTCGACGTGGGGAGTCCTCTGTATTGGAGTGGCTGGACCTCCCGCACTATGGAGGTCGCCATCACTTTGACTATCGTATATCCAGACTGGGCAAGCGTCCTGATCTTCCTCAGGAGTTGGCAGACTTCCGCACTATCTTCCTCCTCAAAGCTCCGAAGGCGCCAGCTGTGGCGTTTCTTCAGAGGGACACTTGTAAACTCGGGGAGGCCCCTCCTGACTGGATCTGGAAGTACGACGTCCTCAATGTAAAACCATTCAGAGGTCCACTCTTCGGAAGCTTTCTTCGGTGTGCCCGATAGGTATCTGGTCTCCGCAATGCGCCATATTTCGGCCCCGCCCACTTCAAATATCGATCCCTCGTGGTTGTGCGGGACAAGACAAAATAACCTTCTCCACAGATCAAAATGGGCCTCACAACCCAGGAATAGTTTGCATAAAGCGACATAACCTGCAATGTGCAGGATGGAGGCTGGGGTAAAAGTGTGCAGCTAGAGGCCGTAATACTCCAGAAGCCCTCGGAGGAATGGGTGAATTGGAAATCCCACGCCCCTCAGCAGATAGGGGACAAAGCACACTCGTTCCCCCGCGGATGGATTGGGGAAATCCTCCGCCTGGGTTTTGCCATTAAAGGAAACCAACCCTGCTCGAACAGGGACCAGATCCGCATGGGGGAGAAATCCCTGCGTTTGCAACTTCGCCAATTGACTATGGGACACGGAGCACCTCTCCCACTTGCCTTTCTCCGGGTCGGAACGGGAGGAGCTGGGAATGCTAGCCATGTTGGAATGGTCTTTCCTCGCAATCTCTAAGGATTTTCTCCCCGTGGTGCCGAATGATCTGAGACCCAATCTCTTTAAATAGACGCTCTTTCTTGCATGGCCGGGGTGTTATTTGCAAAAAATACCCTCATCGTCCACATTCGCCGACACGTGGAAGCTGAAGTCATCGATGCACATAAACCCAGGGGTGCGACATTGAATTAAAATCCGAATACATTACTTGGAAGTCGTCGTCGGAGGAACCCGCCTTGCAATGCCGAAGACAATCTGCGCACCGAACACCTCGTCATTGAAGCCTTGTTCGGGGGCTACTGAGGGAGTCCTAGACTAAGGGGTCCTCGGGCGTCCGGCCTGTTAGCCATGGGCCGGACTGATGGGCTGTAAAGATACAAAGGCCGAGACTGCACCCGTGTCCGGATGGGACTCTCCTTGGCGTGGAAGGCAAGCTTGGCGACCGAATATGTAGATTGCTTTCTTTGTAACCAACCTTGTGTAACCCTAGATCCTCCCGGTGTCTATATAAACCAGAGGACTTATTCCGGAGAGAGACTCATTACCATAGTCATACAGGCTAGGCTTTTAGGGTTTATCCATCTCGATCTCGTGGTAGATCAACTCTTGTAATACTCATATTCATCAAGATCAATCAAGCACGAAGTAGGGTATTACCTCCATATAGAGGGCCCGGACCTGGGTAAACATTGTGTCCCAGTCTCCTGTTACCATCGTTCTTAGACGCACAGTTCGGGACCCCCTACCCGAGATCCGCCGGTTTTGACTCCGACACCGGCCACTTCCTCCACGGTGTCGCTCCCTCGGCGGTGACGTCCACATCAGTAGAAGCTGCTACTGCTTAAGCTCTCGCTCGTGCTGCTACTCTGCTCTTGCTCACGGTCCCCTGCCTGGTCTGCTCTTGCTATTGCTCTTGCTCTTCCTCTTGCTCTTGCTCGCGCTGCTTCTCTCACTCTTTCTCTTGCTTGTGATGCTGCTCCGATTTGGCTACACTTCAGTCGACTGAATCGACTTTTGGGTCAGTCGATTTTCAGGGGGTGGGGGGCTCGCCAGAGTTAAGAAAGAACTAGCCGCAGTGGGGAGGGGGCTCGCCGGTGATGTACCCCACTATCTATCTTAGGGTTCAGGGTGGGGGCGGTGGTCGCCGGCGGTGGTGGGGCGGTGGGGTGGGGATCGCCAGAGAAAAAGCTCGGCATGAGGGGGCCTAGAGGGATGGTCGGGGCGGTGGCAGACCGATGGTGGGAAGTGGTTTCGGGGCGGGCGTGGCAGCGCACCACCGGCCGCGGGCCGCGGGGGGCGGCACTTGGGCTAGTGGTGGCTGGCGGCTCACGGGAGTGGAGGTTGAAGATGAACTGCAGGGCCTTGATTTCGTATCCAACGGCTGGAAAATCGACTGAACAGAGATGAAAAAGTCAGTCGACTGACATGTAACCTCAACCTGATGCTTCTACATGACCAGCTGCCCCGGCTCTCGCACGCGCTGCTGCTACTGATTTTCTGCTACTAGTGCATTCAGTTTCGACAGTAAAATTCAGTTTCGACGGCAAAATTCAGTTTCGACAATTAAGTTTGGTTTTGACAGTTAAATTCAGTTTCGGCAGTAAGTTCAGAGATGAGCGGGTGATGTATTTTACATCTAGCACTTTGTGGTTATGTATTTTACGTCATCTATTGGAGATGCTATTAGAATTCCACTCAGGTTAACATTGTCTCTCTTGTCCTGCTTCAGCCTCGGCGTCGTACAACTCACCAGAGCTACTCCAATGCCGAAACCCTCCATCATAGCGGAGCAGTACCCCAGTCTCCATCTTCAGATAGCCAAGTCAGCCAGAGCATCATCACCGACCAACCCAATCACGCTGAGATCGACATGGCTTCGCCAAAGAGGTTGTACACTTGTTTTATCTCTGTTTACTCTACATGTTACATATATTGTCCACTGAGCACACGTAGTAAAGTGAAATACGATTATTTTATCCTACTATATGACAAGCAGTGAGATAACAGGCAACTTCGCTATCAGTGATGGACTCTCTTGAACGCCATCATTATTTATCTCTGCGCGTTTGAGTTGTGCATTTGTCGATGGGCCTGGGAGTTGAGCTAGTTGGGAAGTGGCCTGGGTCCAAAGTAGTAGAAGTAGCACAAAAACATTTTTTGAGTGTAGGCTTTTCCTTGCTCAAGTCTTCCTACTAGAATCGCCAGTGCTTGAAAGGAAAAGTGAAGGAAAACATATGAATGGGAAAGTTTCCTATGGTACTACTATTCATGCATTTGGTTCAAAGGAATGGAGCAAAGGAAAACTGTAGGATTTGTTCCTTTAGTGTCTCCTTGAAAGAAAAACCCTAGGAATTTTAATTTCCACTTGTCCTCCTTTTCAAATTCCTATTCATGAAGCACTAAACTAAGAGATAGTAGTATAATAGCATTATAACCATACATTTTCTTGTGGTTTGACTTAATCTCACCATGCTTCTTTGCATCCTGTGATCTTCCAATTCTTGTGAACTAGACACCCAGATTGGCAGAAATCCTGTGTTTTTAAATTCTCTGTTTTGCACGTGCATTCCTATCCTATTCCTGTCTATTTCCTATCCCTGCAATGTTAGAATCCTCAAATTCAAACAAGCCCTTACACAATTACTTCTGTTACAAATATGTGTCAAAGAAAACCTTGTGTGGTTTGTCCTGCTCCTGCTGCACTGTGTTCCACCCCAGCTCAGCTGGTCCACCGACGGAAGGGTTCACCACAGCAGGGATCCGCTCCCTAGACTGTCTTTCGTCGCCTCAGATCTTCTTACCCGCCACCGGCAGCCATGACAACTGCATTACAATCATCAACTGAGCAGATGACCTTGACGACTACACGGGTTCGCAAGAGAGATCGCACTCTTCTGTGTCTGCTTACGTTATGCATCGCTTAATATGATGACATGCTACTTTATCATCATGTTCACCTATTAGACTCCGAGTCAGGTCCAAACTAATGCTGAAACTTGGGTTTTTAAATGGTTGTGGGGTACATATTGGGGCAACAATAAGTACTATCTGTCTACTATCTGGTTAATCTCGGGTGTGTACGATGAGTTTCATGTTGGGTGAAAACAAACATTAAAGGAGCCAATATCTGTATTTTTTAACTAAAGCTATTATCTACCTGCTATCATTGGTTTTGGGTCTATCCATAGTTTTCTACCATCACTCTGGATTTGTGCATCCACTCCTTACATAATCTCACTATGTTTTATTCCTATGCATGTCAGTTATTGTAAACAATGGAACTGAACATGTAGAGCAAAAGAGACGAGCATTGCGTGGCAATAAAATTTCATGCAGACGTCGCTCCATGGAGGGCGCAAAGGCAGCCCCCCGTCCACCCATTTCGGATTGTAATCAAGAGGAAGATAACTGTTCTGAGGGGGATTTAGAAGGAGAAGACCACTCCTATTTACCCCCTGAGGTCTTTGCTCTAACTTGGCATGCTGATGTTGGTAATATAATGCATATGGTGCCTTGCATTGCTTACTTTATACATCAAATATGTCATCTGCTTAGTTTAGACATGCTTTGTGTGAATGCCATCTGTTTAGTTTCTTTATCGTATATGTGAATCATGCAATGCGATCTTGTTTAGCCAGGCATCATATATGTGAATTTTGCAATGCCACCCTGGTTAGCCAGTCATCTTATATGTAATATATATCATGCCATCATTTTTTATTACGTGTTAAATTTGTCAACAATTTTAGTACATTCAATTACTCTTCCTGTGCATCAGCCATTCGGCACGGTCATGGAAAAATCTGGAGTGGAAACAAGGTCTTCAGAGCAAACAATGCTATCGATGAAGCGCATGTCTTGCTGGTTATGGATAGCTCCTCAGAGGAGGATTCAGAGACTGATGACCAGTCCTATCCCCCCCCAAGGTGCATGCTCTAACTTGGCAGGTTTATGTTGCTCATATCGTGCATATGGTATCTTGCATTGCTATGCCATTTGCTTAGTTTAGACATGCTTTGTGTGAACGCCACTTATTTAGTGTCTAATTACCATATATGTGAATTATGCAATGCCATCTTGTTGCAAGACATTATATATGTGAATTATGCAATGCTATCTTCTTGCAAGGCATTATATATGTGAATTATGCAATGCCATGTTGTTTAGCCAAGCATCATATATGTGAATTATATCATGCCGTCCTTTTTTTGTATTTCTTGTTGCATTTGTCGACAATGTTTGTATATTCAACTGCTCTTCCTGTGCATCAGCCATTTGAATTGGTGATGAAGAAATCTGGAGTGAAAACAAGGTCTTCAGAGCAGACAATGCTACATGCTGAAGCAGATATCTTGCTGGTGACAGATAGCTCTTCAGAGGAGGATTCAGAGGCAGATGACCAGTCCTATTATCCCCTTGAGGTGTATGCTCAAACTTGGCTGGGTTATATTACTCATATCATGCATATGTTGTATTGCAATGCTTAGTTTTGACATCATATACACAATATTGAATGCCATCTCCTTAGTTGAGACATCATATATGCGATTGCCCTCTGCTCACTTGCTTAGTATATAAATCATATATTTGAATTATATCATGCCAGGATGTTTACATAGACAGCATGTATCTGAATTATGGCATGCGAACCCATTTTCTAAAGACATAATATAGTTATATCATCTCCCTGTTTACATAGTCATCATATTTTGAATTATGTCATTCGATCCGTGAATTATATCACGCCATCATGTTTCCATCGACGAAATGTTTGTGATTTATGGCATGTCAACCACTTTAATAGACACATCGTATAGTTATATCATGTCATCCTGTTTACATAGTCATCATATTTTGAAATATGTCATTCTATCATGTTTAGTTAGCCATCATACATGTGAAATTGTGTCATGCTATCCTGTTTAATTAGCCATCATATATGTGAAATTATGTCCTGCTATTCTGTTTGGTTAGACAACATAAATGTGAATTATTTCATGCCCTATTTTCTTCCCTACTATCCATTGCACCTGTCTATCTTACAATGTCTGTACATTCAATTACTTTTCTTGTTTATCAGCCATTTCAATTGGAGGGGGTGATGGAAGTATCTGTGAGAGTAAAAACACTGTCTTCAGAAAAGATCGTGCTACATGTCGATGCAGATAGAACCACGGCTGTAGTTGCCCAAGAACCAGCCCCACCACACATAACCCAGACTCACGCGGATTGTACCCCTACCAAGTTGGACAGAGAACCAGCTACACCCCGTCTAACCCCAATCCCAGCAGATAGTAACCCAGTTCCAGTTGACACAGCACCGTCTCCACCACAGAGCAGCCAAACACGAGCAGTTAGTAAGGCAACTGCAGTGCCCAAAGCACGAGGACCACCACTCTGAACCCCAAGTCAATGCTTAAAGCAGAAGAAGAATTGTTCTCAGGTCAGGTTCTGTAGCTATGGTTCATACTACTTTTCTCTTGCATCAATGTATTTACTCATATCAACTAATTTCAAATTTGAAGGATGCATTGAAACTCCAATGGCACAACAGGTATGTTTTAAACCTGTTTCTTTAACATGTTTGCTGTGGTAACTTGCTCTATGTTGATTTCAGTTTCAATTGAATAGACAGTTATGTTCTCATGCCATGCACATTACAAGTGTTGTTATTGTTGTGTAGTTTCCCACACTTATATTCTGTCTATGCTGTTGTGTCTTAAATAGATATGATTTGAATTGTCTCTATCTTGATTTGGGAACATAAACTAGAATGATATAGACCATACAGTGACTATACTACATACATATATGTTTGTTTCATCCTGTTATCCTGTCCACCTTACTACTGAACTGGTTTACCAAAATGAGTTTCATATACAACGTGGTAAACCTGTGATGTGTTTGTTTGTTTCTCTTTTAAAATGTGGATAAAATATTGGAGAAGAGTTCCCCATTATGCAATGGTAAAGGAAGTAATGCAGATAAGGTTCAAGATTGTGAGACACCCTGTTGGTCTCCAAGAAAGCTGATAAAAACTATATTGAAGACACTGAGACAACCCCAAAGTCCTATCTTGATGTAGTGTTCGCTGCCTGAATCAGTTCGGCTTCTTGAGTCTCAACTTCAAGTTGAAAGACATCAATTAGATGTTATGCGACAGGAAGCCAAAGGACTGAGGAAGTCCCAACAGAATTCAGATGCATACTTTCTGGTGCAACAGCAAGTGCTGGAGGATTTAAGCGCTAAACAAGAGAAAGTTAATAAGCTCGGTAAGCATCTTGACAGCATTATGGGTACCCAGGATATCGTTTCTTGAGCTCTTATGAAGTGGTTTCAGTTCTGGACTTGTTTTGCTGCGGCATTTATTTGCATTGGTCGCCAACTTTGACAACCAGTGTATATGATATTCTGCTTTGTTCCCTATATGTGCACTGGTGGCAAACTTTGATGCCCAGTGGATCTAATATGTGTAATAGCCGTGATAGCCTAGCGTAAGTTTCTTGCTTGTAGTCAGTGCAGTTCTTTTGCCGCGGTTTGCTAGTGGCCGCAATAACCTATTTTTTAAAACTAGGCCACAATAACCATGGGCTACATATTTACTGTAGTTACCATGGGCCTCCTAGGGGCCGTAGAAACTATGGGCCTTCTAAGGGCCGTAGAAACAATGGGCCTTCTACGGGCCGTAGCATCAATGGGCCTTCTACGTGTCGTATGATTGATAGGCCAAACACGGGCCAATAACAGACCGCATTATGGGTCGTAAACAGGCTAGATTTCGAATCATCCGTTCATGGGCCGACAATAATGGGTCGTCGTTAATCGGCCGTATTTGATGACTCTATGAAAACGGCCCAACGGATTAATGGGCCGCAAATGGGCCGATTGTAACCACGGGCTGAATTTGGCCCACAAGCATAAAAGGCCAGTAAGGGGCCATAAGTAACCAAATGCTGGAAATGAGCCCAAGAATAAATGGGCCCTGAGAAGGCCGAAAGATAACACGGGTTGGAAACGGCCCAATGGAATAATGGGCCGTTAGTGGGTATAAAGCGTTACACTGTTCATTGCGGGCCAGATTCACCATGGGCCGTTAATGGGCCAAGAGTTACAAATGGCCTCGTATGGGCCGAAAGACATCATGGACCATACATGGGCCAGAAGTTACAATGGGCTGGAATCATATTGGACGACCCAGATGAAGCTAATGGGCTTAATTCCGATAGGCCGTAAAGGGTCGTGTGTTAGCGGGTCGTAAATGGGCTATATACAAATAAGCCGTTAACAGGCTTTCCGTGGGCCGGCCCGTTACCTTTTGACCAAGACAAACAGGCCGGCCTTTTCACCGGAATGAGCCTCTGTTGGGTCGTGCCACGTGTCAACGTATGATAGGCGCCTCTTTTCCAATGAATGGATGACATCTGTCCCAATGGTGAGCCAACACGTGTTTCCTCCGGCCAATGAGAATTTTACACGTGGAAAATCCTCATTGGTCTAGGTTGTTAGCGGGTTATCGGATCCAAAACCGGACCCGTTAGCTTAACGGCGACCCGTCACGGTGGATGCCAGGTGTCGGTCACCCTTGACGAAAGCACATCCATGACGCGCCATTTATCATCATGGAAGTGGACACTTCCGTGATGATAATTTTGGTAATGTCATGGAACACTTCTATGACAGCACAGGTATGACTATCTTGATTCTGTCATAAAATCGTCATGGATGTGCATGCATGACAGAAAACGTGACCTACTGTGACAAACATGTATCATCATGGAAGTGTATTTTTTTTGTAGTGCAGGCACTGAAAATCATTGATACATTCCGGCTTAGAAAGAGAGGTAATAGCCTCAATTTTCTCTGGGTTAGCTTCGATGCCCTGCTCTAACAGCCAGGAAACCAAGAAATTTGCCTTTGGGCAAGCCGAAAACACACTTGGCCGGGTTAAGCATCATCTTGTACACCATCAGATTATCAAAGGTCTCCTTCAGATCCTCAAGAAAGGTTTGTTTCTTCCTTGACTTAACCACTATGTCATCCACATTGGCATGAACATTCCGTCCAATCTGCTTATGAAAGTAGTTCTGAACACAACGCTGATAAATCGCCTGGGCACTCTTGAGCCCAAAAGGCATAGACACATAACAAAAAGCTCCAAAGGGGACGATAAAAGTTGTATTTTCCTGATCTTCCACTGCCATCTTGATCTGATAATAACCAGAATAAGCATCCAGAAAACACAAACTCTCACAACCCGTCGTGGCATCCACAATCTGGTCAATACGGGAGAGAGCAAAAGGATCATTTGGACAAGCCTTGTTGAGATCTATGTAATCCACACACATACGCCAAATGCCATTTTTCTTGAGCACTAGCACATGATTATCCAACCACTGAGGATGAAAAACTTCAATGATTAACCCGGTAGCTAGGATCCGGGCCACTTCTTCTCCAATAGCCTTACGCCTCTCCTCGTTAAAGCAACGGAGGAACTGTCGAACAGGCTTCATCTTAGGATCCACATTAAGGAGGTGAAAAGGACATGTACCTAGGGTAGGGTCCCAGGCCTGACCTACATACCCTACCCAAGGTCATTACATACAAGACTCCTAGACCTACAAAGTTCGAAAGGAGGGGCCGACTAGAATGACAGCAGCGTACAAGTCACTCGGACTCAGGATCCACTCAGTAACCTCTACACCACTCGACCGTCCTTTCTCACTCAGAGTACCAAGAGTCACTCGAAGATAGAAGACCTAGAGCCACCTAGGGATGTAAACGGTCGGGCAATCAGTTCCTTGCCATAAAGATCATCAAATATAGGCGTTACCAGTAATGCTAGCACCTTTTACTTATCCATCGAACCCTTGGGTAACTGGGCATTCATAAGGAGCCACAGAATCTATATAAGCCGCCCCTCCACTCCTGCACAAGGGTTCGCACCCCTGTAATTCAACACACCAGATAACAAAGCTCCCGCAGCACCGAGATGTAGGGTCTTTACCTCTTCTGAGAGGGGCCTCAACTCGTAAATCCGAGTGTACAACCTCGCCATAGCTAGGCTCTGCCCTTATATACGTACCCCTAGCCTCTACTGTCATATCTTTTCCCACGACAGTTGGCGTCCACCGTGGGGCAGGCGTCGAAGCGACTTCTGGCGTGGTTGCGTTCTTCAAACTTCTTCATCATGGTTTCCGGCGGTGGACTGTCCCTGGGCCGCGAGATCCATCTCGGCACTCTCAGGTTTGTCGCTGACGACTCGGCATGGCTCCAAGAAGCCCCTGTGGACGTAGAGGCACTCCCAATTCATAGGGAGGCGCACTTCCCTGCAAGTTCTTGTGGTGTCCTCCTCCGACACTCATCAACTCAATATCAGTTGGCTCTGGTGGCATGTTCCCTCCCCATTGCTCACTGCCGCAAGCGATCCAGTTGCTCTCGGCGGTGAGTGAGACACGCAATGGCTCGTCAGCCCTCCACTCCGCAGATCGCGGAAATCAAGCTGGATGCGTCCCTCTACGGCTTGTTTGATCCACTGGTTGATCACTCTGATGCACCTTCTGAGTGTGAGAGCAACGACCCGGCGGCGGAAGTCCTCGTGATTGCCTCCTAGCTTAGCCCACCAGGATTTCCCTGTGGTGGTGGTGAGAGTGGTGGTTCGTCGCATGTCAACGACGAGTATTACCCACAGGCCCTCACTGAGTAACAGAGGGAAGAACTGCTATGCAGGAATGAGCAGGTCCTTCAGACTCCCATCGCTGGCGCGACGGCCGAGGCCCAGGCTTTGGAGGTTGTGGGCATGGCCACTCTGGTCGAGCGTACGCGTCTGGAGGAGCTTCAGAAGTCACTCGAAAACTGCACTCGCAGGCAACCCCCAAGTTCCACTCAACAGCAGTGGCAACTGTTCCCGGATGGATCACAAAATGAGTATCAGGTATTCCGCACTCTGATCCAAAATGTTGCGGCTGCTACGCGGATTGCAGATTCCATCCAGCCATCCCTATTCGAAGATGGAGAAGGTTTTTGGCAGATCCGAGCATTGCTCAGAGTGGCTAGGGAAAAGAATTCAGGCATTTCCCAGTCACACAACAGAATTCACAGCAGATCTGTAAGGGCGGACACAGTCCAGTCGGCTGACAGCCCAAGATCGCCTCCGCAACGCGAAGATCGCGGTTATCACCAGGATCAGTACCTGGATCAAAGCCGCGGTCAGTTTGCTCCTCGTCAGCATCATGATGACCGCCGTCATGTGCCAACGCCCCCTCCGAGGAGTGGATCATATGCACCCCAGCGGTACGACGACAGGCGCCCATACAGCATTGAGCGGAGAGAGCCAATCGATCCTGGATTAAATGCAAGGTCAGTCCTCGTGTAAAATCTAGTTGACAGAAGCAGAGCTCAACGAGACGGTTTGGATAGAGATCAACCGAGTGGAAGTGGCATGTTTATCTTTGGGCCTGAGTGTTTCAGCAGGGCCATATGGGCTTCTGAGATACCACCCAACTTCAGGTTGGTCATGACACATCTCCGTCGTATCTACTTTTCCAAACACTTTTGCCCTTCTTTTGGACTCTAACTTGCATGATTTGAATGGAACTAACCCGGACTGATGCTGTTTTCAGCAGACTTTCCATGGTGTTATTTATGTGCAGAAACAAAAGTTCTCGGAATGACCTGAAACTCGACGGAACATATTTTTGGAAAATATTAAAAATACTGGAAGAAGAATCCATGTCAGGGGGCCCACACCCTGTCCGTGAGGGTGGGGGCGCGCCCCCTACCTCGTGGGCCCCCTGACACTCCACCGACCTCAACTCCAACTCCATATATCCATGTTCGGGGAGAAAAAAAATCAAAGAAAAAGATTCATCGCATTTTACGATACGGAGCCGCCGCCAAGCCCTAAAACCTCTCGGGAGGGCAGATCTAGAGTCTGTTCAGGGCTCCGGAGAGGGGGATTCTTCATCGTCGTCATCATCAACCATCCTCCATCACCAATTTCATGATGCTCACCGCCGTGCGTGAGTAATTCCATCGTAGGCTTGCTGGACGGTGATGGGTTGGATGAGATCTATCATGTAATCGAGTTAGTTTTGTTAGGGTTTGATCCCTAGTATCCACTATGTTCTGAGATTGATGTTGCTATGACTTTGCTATACTTAATGCTTGTCACTAGGGCCCGAGTGCCATGATTTCAGATCTGAACCTATTATGTTTTCATGAATATATGTGAGTTCTTGATCCTATCTTGCAAGTCCATAGTCACCTACTATGTGTTATGATCCGGCAACCCCGAAGTGACAATAATCGGGACCACTCCCGGTGATGACCATAGTTTGAGGAGTTCATGTATTCACTATGTGTTAATGCTTTGGTCCGGTACTCTATTAAAAGGAGGCCTTAATATCCCATAGTTTCCATTAGGACCCCGCTGCCATGGGAGGGTAGGACAAAAGATGTCATGCAAGTTCTTTTCCATAAGCACGTCTGACTATATTCGGAATACATGCCTACATTATATTGATGAATTGGAGCTAGTTCTGTGTCACCCTATGTTATGATTGTTACATGATGAACCGCATCCGGCATAATTCTCCATCACCGATCCAATGCCTACGAGCTTTTCACATATTGTTCTTCGCTTATTTACTTTTTCCGTTGCTACTGTTACAATCACCACAAAACCCAAAAATATTACTTTGCTACCGTTACCGTTACTTCCATATTACTTTGCTACTAAATACTTTGCTGTAGATACTAAGTTATCCAGGTGTGGTTGAATTGACAACTCAACTGCTAATACTTGATAATATTCTTTGGCTCCCCTTGTGTCGAATCAATAAATTTGGGTTGAATACTCTACCCTCGAAAACTGTTGCGATCCCCTATACTTGTGGGTTATCAAGACTATTTTCTGGCGCCGTTGCCGGGGAGCATAGCTCTATTCTTTGAGTCACTTGGGATTTATATCTGGTGGTCACTATGAAGAACCTGAAAGATGAGAAAACAAAAATTTATCCCTCAACTACGAGGGGAGGTAAGGAACTGCCATCTAGCTCTGCACTTGATTCACCTTCTGTTTTGAGTAAGCTTGCGACACCTAAACCTGCTTCTGCTATTCATTCTGATATGTCGCATGTTATTGATGATGCCACTTCTGCTATGCATGATACTTATGATGAAACTACTTCTATGCTTGATACTACTGTGCCACTTGGTGAATTTCTTGATGAACAACTTGCTAGGGCTAGAGAGAATGAAATTATTTAAACTGATAATATTGAAGATAGTGATGATGAAGACTCTCCCCCTAATAAATATGAATTACCTGTTGTGCCTGAGGGTTATGTTCTGGATGAAGAATCTGCTAGAGCTATTTTAGCTTGCCATGATAGAAGTAATCTTAAGAAGTTATTAGCTAAATGGAGGCAGCAATCTCTTAATGCCAGAATGAAACATGACCCTACTTTTGTTACTTCACCTATCTGTGTTACTGATAAGGATTATGAACTCTATGTTGATCCTGATATAATTACTTTGGTTGAATCTGATCCTTTTTATGGCTATGAATCTGAAACTGTTGTGGCACATCATACTACACTAAATGATATAGCCACCCTATTCACTAATGATGAGAAATCTCGCTATCTTTATATCCTTAAAATATTTCCCTTCTCATTAAAGGGTGATGCTAAGATATGGTTTAATTCTCTTGATCCTGGTTGTGTGCGTAGTCCCCAGGATATGATTTATTACTTCTCTGCTAAATATTTCCCTGCTCATAAGAAACAAGCTGCTTTAAGGGATATATATAATTTTGTGCAAATTGAAGAAGAGAGTCTCCCACAAGCTTGGGGAAGGCTTCTCCAATTACTTAATGGTTTGCCTGATCATCCTCTTAAGAAAAATGAAATACTTGATATCTTTTATAATGGACTAACCGATGCTTCCAGAGATTACCTGGATAGTTGTGCTGGTTCTGTTTTCAGGGAAAGAACACCGGATGAAGCTGAAATTCTATTGAATAATATGTTGACAAATGAAAATAATTGGACACTTCCTGAGCCAATTCCCGAGCCTATTCCTAAACCAACTCCGAAGAAAAGAGGTGTTCTATTTCTCAGTCCTGAAGATATGCAAGAGGCAAAGAAATCTATGAAAGAAAAAGGTATAAAAGCTGAAGATGTTAAGAATTTACCTCCTATTGAAGAAATACATGGTCTTAATTTACCGCTTGTTGAAGAAACATATGATCTTAATCCATCACCTATTAAAGAAACTCATGGTCTTGATAACCCGACACAGGTAGTAAAGGTAATTTCTCTCTATAGATTTGATAAAGCTGAAATCCCTCCTACTAAGTTTGCTAGCCAATGTTTGGATGAATTTGATAACTTTATGGTTAAGCAAGAAGATTTCAATGCTTATTTTGGCAGACAGTTAAAACAAAATTCTTATATGATTGAACACTTGGGTGATTATATGTCTAGAGTTAAAGGTGAACTTAAACTCATTAGTAAAGATGCTTCTATGGTTACCACTCAAGTAGAACAAGTACTTAAAGCTCAGAATGATTTGATCAATGAATTGAATAGTAAGAATAATGACTATGCTGTTAGAGTGGCTACTAGAACAGGTAAAATGACTCAGGAACCTTTGTATCCTGAAGGCCACCCTAGGAGAATTGAACAAGATTCTCAGAGAAATAATATAGATGCACCTAGTCCTTCTAAAAAGAAGAAAAAGAAAATGATAGGACTTTGCATGCTTCTAGTGAACCTATTGCTGAACCACCTGAGAATCCAAATGATATCTCTATTTCCGATGCTAAAACACGATCTGGTAATGAACATGAACCTAGTGATAATATTAATGATGATGTTCATGATAATGCTCAACCTAGTAATGATAATGATATAGAAATTGAACCAATTGTTGATCTTGATAACCCACAATCAAAGAATCAACGTTATGATAAGAGAGACTTTGTTGCTAGGAAACACGGTAAAGAAAGGGAGCCATGGGTTCAGAAACCCATGCCTTTTCCTCCCAAACCATCCAAGAAAAAGGATGATCAGGATTTTGAGTGCTCTGCTGAAATGATTAGACCTATCTTTTTGCGTATGCGATTAACTGATATGCTCAAAATGAATCCTTATGCTAAGTATATGAAAGATATTGTCACAAATAAAAGAAAAGATACCGGAAGCTGAAATTTCCACCATGCTTGCTAATTATACTTTTAGGGGTGGAATACCAAAGAAACTTGGAGATCCAGGAGTACCAACTATACCATGCTCCATTAAAAGAAACTATGTTAAAACTGCTATATGTGATCTTGGAGCCGGTGTTAGTGTTATGCCTCTCTCTTTATATCATAGACTTGATTTGAATAAGTTGACACCTACTGAAATATCTTTGCAAATGGCTGATAAATCCACTGCTATACCTGTCGGTATTTGTGAGGATGTGCCTGTTGTGGTTGCAAACGTTACTATTTTAACAGACTTTATTATTCTTGATATTCCTGAGGACGATAGTATGTCTATTATTCTTGGAAGACCCTTTTTTAATACTGCAGGGGCTGTTATTGATTGCAACAAAGGCAATGTCACTTTTCATGTTAATGGCAATGAGCATACGGTACACTTTCCGAGGAAACAACCTCAAGTTCATAGTATCAACTCTATTGGAAAAATCCCATCGATTATTTTTGGAGGTTTTGAATTTCCTCTTCCTACTGTCAAGAAGAAATATGATATTATTATTTTTGGGGATGTGCATATCCCCGTTGAGGTAACATAGTGTTATTCGAAATTTCTCCGGTTCCATGTTATTCAGAAAGAGTTTGTTAACAAGACTTGATCCACCTTGTTGGTGGATTCCTTTTGATGAGCATGAGATGGATGAAACTAGAAAGCACAACCTTCTGTACCCTTCTTTTACTTTCTGTTATTTAGTTGAAATAAAGTAAAAATAATATTTTTCTGTCTGTTTTCTGATTTATCCGTGCAATATAAAAATACCCCAAAAATAAAAGTTCTCCAAATGCCCTGAAAATGGAATATGATTTTTTCTGGAATATTTGAGAATATTTGGAACTGAGAACATAGCAGGGGGAGCAAGCACCTGGCCACGAGGGTCCAGGGCGCGCCCACCCCTACAGTGCGCCCCCTGCCTCGTCGGCCCATGGTGGCCAGCCTACACTTATTCCTGCACCCACACACTTCTTCTTCCTCCCCAAAAAAATCACCATCCAGCTCAAGCACGAGTTCTAGCTCATTTTGCTCCGATTTTCGATCTCCTTGCCCAAAGCATCTCTCACAAAACTACTTTGGGTGATTGTTCCTTGGTATGTGACTCCTCCATTGGTCCAATTAGTTTTCGTTCTAGTGCTTTATTCATTGCAAATTTGTGCTGCCTAGGTGACCATGTTCTTGAGCTTGCATGTCAAATTTATATGGTTCCAAGTAGTTCTAATGCATGATATAGTCTCTAGGCACTTGTAGGAGTAGTTGCTATCAATTTTGTTGAGCTTGGTTCACTTTTGTTTGAAGTTACTAAAAAATTTCAGAAATTTTTCAAAGGATAAAATATGCTTAGGAAAATGTACCAAGGTGGTTCTTCAAGGAAGCAAGGACCCAGGCTTGCAAGGCGTGATGCTGACGATGAGCCACCAAGGGACGCTCCAGTGCGGCCTTGTGAATGGCCTTCAGAAAACTTTATGGATCGAGCGGGAATCAAGGAAGAATTTAACGCATATTTGCGTAACGCTGATCTTGTGAGCTTCGAGCAAGAAAAGTGCCGCCAGTACCACTATCTCACTAGTTCCTTTGTGAGGAGGTTTGAATTGTCATCTTCACGTAATTCTCCAACTGTCCTGTTTGATCTTTATGAAAAATCTTATACGATGGACTTAGAGGATTTTACCTTTGCTTGTAAACTTCCACAATTGGGTAGTGCTAGTGAACCTCGCAAATCTGAATCTAGAAATTTTCTTGCTAGTATAACTGTGGGGGAATCTAGAGGTATAGCACAAGCTACCATAGGGAGCATTCATTTTCCTGCTATACATTATTTTGCTCTCTTCATAGGTAGGTGCATAAATGGTAAAGATGAAGCATGTCATATGTGTGTCCCCGACCTCAGTATTCTTAGGAGTGCTGTGCTAGGAGACAAATCTTATAATTTGGGAGCCATTCTTGCACGTAGGTTGCGTCATAATAGATTTAATGGAGATTTCTTTGGCGGAATTTATGCAACCCGCTTAGCTGATTTTCTTGGTGTAACCATACGTAATGATGATATTCAATTGCCTCCTACTTATTTAGACTTTAATGCTATGGTTCACCACCAGTTTGTCGAGAGGAATGAATCACCTCTTCGGTATCGCTTATTCTTTGACAGACGTCGTGCTGTCCATATTACTCTCCCAGCTCCTGCCTTCTTTGATTACCAGGCAAAAGGAAGACATTTTATTACCAGAGAGGAGGCATATGAGTACGAGAGGAGGGCGGAGGCAGCTCGTAGCCACGCTGCAGCCCAGGAGGCAATAACCGCTGCATCGCAATACGACCCCAGCTACAACTATGGATATCCGCTAGGCCATCCGTGGCAATAAACCAACTTAGGCCAAAAGCCTAAGCTTGGGGGAGTACGTATTTCCCACCAACATTACATTTATGTTCACACACTCATTGCTAGATGTAGGTGCTCGTACTTTTTCAGTGTAATATCCATGCTAGTTTATTTTCATTTTTCTTGCTTTCTTCTTGTGTGTTTGAAAAATCTTAAGAAAAACCAAAAAAATAGTAGTAGCTTTTTAGCTAGTTTATTTTCTTGCTGTAGTAGTAATAATTAAAAAGAAAACATAAAAAGATTTCCCGTTCTTCTTTTGCTTGTTGGGAGCTTTCCCGTGTAAATAGTTTTATTTCTTTTCTTTTCTTTGGGGGTCGATTGGAGAAGACCATAATGAAATTGCTGAAGTGACTCTTATATGCATCATTATTGATTTAACGAAGAGCCCATATTGCCTTGTCTTCTCCTATTTATTGAATGCTCGCAGATTCTAGCTTAGTCCAATGCACGTGCACTCTCATTATTTTCACATCGTTCGGTCGTGCAAGTGAAAGGAAATTATGATGATATATGATGGACTGACTGAGATGCGAGAAGCTGGTATGAACTCGACCTCTCTTGTTTTTGTAAATATGATTAGTTCATCGTTCTTGATTCAGCCTATTATGGATAAACATGTTTGCCATGACAATTAGAGATCATAGTTGCTCGTGCCATGCTTGATTAGCTATGAGTTATAATGGTTTACCTTGCGTGCCAATATGCTATTAAAATGGTTGTGATGTGGTATAGTTGGGTGATATCCTCCTTTGAATGATTTAAGTGACTCGACTTGGCACATGTTCACACATGTAGTTGAAACAAATCAACATAGCCTTCACGATATTTATGTTCATGGTGGATTATATCCTACTCATGCTTGCACTCAATGTTTATTAATTTTAATGCATGTTCATGACTGTTGTCGCTCTCTAGTTGGTCGCTTCCCAGTCTTTTGCTAGCCTTCACTTGTACTAAGCGGGAATACTGCATGTGCATATAATTCCTTAAACCCCAAAGTTATTCCACATGAGTCCACTATACCTTCCTATATGCGGTATCTACCTGCCATTCCAAGTAAATTTGTATGTGCCAAACTCTAAATCTTCAAATGAAATTCTGTTTGCTCGAATAGCTCATGTATCAACTAGGGCTGTCCGTATCTTCCATGCTAGGCGGGTTATTCTCAAGAGGAGTGGACTCCGCTCCTCACTCACGAGAAAATGGCTGGTCACCGGGATGCCCAGTCCCATGCTTTATGCAAATCAAATCAAAATAATTGCAAACAAAACTCCCCCTGAGACTGTTGCTAGTTGAGGCACTCGTTGTTTCGAGCAAGCCATGGATTGATGCTTGTTGGTGGAGGGGGAGTATAAACTTTACCATTCTATTTGGGAACCGCCTATAATGTGTGTAGCATGGAAGATATTGCCATCTCTTGTTTGTTATGTTGACAATGAAAGTATGCCGCTCAAAATATTATTTATCTCTATTTCAAAACTGAGCTCTGGCACTTCCCTCTGCGAAGGGCCTATCTATTTACTTTTATGTTGAGTCATCACTCTCTTATTAAAAAGCACCAGCTTGAGAGCGCTGCTGTCATTTGCATCCATTACTGTTAATTTATATTGGGTATGACTGGATCTCTTTTACCATGAATTACAATGTCTAGTCAGTCCTTGATCTTCAAAGGTGCTCTACATTTATGTTTTGCGGTCTCAGAAAGGGCTAGCGAGATACCATCTTATTATATCATATTATGATTGTTTTGAGAAAGTGTTGTCATCCGAGATTTATTATTATTGCTCGCTAGTTGATTATGCCATTGATATGAGTAAACATGAGACCTAAGTGTTATTGCGAATGTGGTTAGTCATAATCATTGCTGAAAACTTGAATGCTGGCTTTACATATTTACAACAACAAGAGCAAACAGAGTTTGTAAAAGTTTTTCTTTATCACTTTCAGTTTATCAACTGAATTGCTTGACGACAAGCAAAGGTTTAAGCTTGGGGGAGTTGTTACGTCTCCGTCGTATCTACTTTTCCAAACACTTTTGCCCTTGTTTTTTACTCTAACTTGCATGATTTGAATGGAAGTAACCTGGACTGAAGCTGTTTTCAGCAGACTTTCCATGGTGTTATTTATGTGCAGAAACAAAAGTTTTCGGAATGACCTGAAACTCTACGGAACATATTTTTGGAAAATATTAAAAATACTGGAAGAAGAATCCACGTCAGGGGCCCCACACCCTGTCCACGAGGGTGGGGGGGCGCCCCCTGCCTCGTGGGCCCCTGACGCTCCACGGACCTCAATTCCAACTCCATATATTCATGTTCGGGGAGAAAAAAATCAGAGAAAAAGATTCATCGTGTTTTACGATACGGAGCCGCCGCCGAGCCCTAAAACCTCTCGGGAGGGCTGATCTAGAGTCCGTTCGGGGCTCCGGAGAGGGGGATTCCTCGCCGTCGTCATCATCAACCATCCTCCATCACCAATTTCATGATGCTCACCGCCGTGCGTGAGTAATTCCATCGTAGGCTTGCTGGACGGTGATGGGTTGGATGAGATCTATCATGTAATCGAGTTAGCTTTGTTAGGGTTTGATCCCTAGTATCCACTATGTTCTGAGATTGATGTTGCTACGACTTTCTATGCTTAATGCTTGTCACTAGGGCCCGAGTGCCATGATTTCAGATCTGAACCTATTATGTTTTCATGAATATATGTGAGTTCTTGATCCTATATTGCAAGTCTATAGTCACCTAATATGTGTTATGATCCGGCAACCCCGAAGTGACAATAATCGGGACCACTCCCGGTGATGACCATAGTTTGAGGAGTTCATGTATTCACTATGTGTTAATGCTTTGGTCCGGTACTCTATTAAAAGGAGGCCTTAATATCCCTTAGTTTCCATTAGGACCCCGCTGCCACGGGAGGGTAGGACAAAAGATTTCATGCAAGTTCTTTTCCATAAGCACGTATGACTATATTCGGAATACATGCCTACATTATATTGATGAATTGGAGCTAGTTCTGTGTCACCCTATGTTATGATTGTTACATGATGAACCGCATCCGGCATAATTCTCCATCACGGATCCAATGCCTACGAGCTTTTCACATATTGTTCTTCGCTTATTTACTTTTTCCGTTGCTACTGTTACAATCACCACAAAACCCAAAAATATTACTTTGCTACCGTTACCGTTACTTCCATACTACTTTGCTACTAAATAATTTGCGGCAGATACTAAGTTATCCAGGTGTGGTTGAATTGACAACTCAACTGCTAATACTTGAGAATATTCTTTGGCTCCCCTTGTGTCGAATCAATAAATTTGGGTTGAATACTCTACCCTCGAAAACTGTTGCGATCCCCTATACTTGTGGGTTATCAGGCAACAGGGGTGAACAAGTTCACTTGCGAGTCGAAGCCAGATACATGGTTAGAAGATTACTGAGTGCCTGTGCAGATTGGCGGAGGCAATGATTATGTTGCCATGAAACATTTGCCCTTGATGCTAGAAGGATCTGCCCGGGCATGGTTTAACCAGTTGGCTCTTGCTAGAATATACTGTTGGGAAGACTTGGCTAGAGTGTTCATTATAACATTCGAAGGAACTTGCAAGCATCTTGCTGGGCTGACTGAATTGCAGCACTGCGTTCAAAAGCTGAATGAAACTTCGAGAGAATACATAAAGCATTGTACCAGGCTTCACCATGTGGTGGAGAATGTTAGAGAGCATCAAGCGGTTGGTGCCTTCAAAAAAGGTGTCAGGTATAGAGAAGTCATCCTGAAATTTGGCCGATCTGGAACAAGAACCGAATGATGGAGATTGCCACTCGGTACGTGAATGGAGAAGAAGAAGATCGTGTCCACAGCGGCAAGGGAAAAGCTAATGAGCATGACCCCAACAGCACTAATCCCAGTCGGAAACTGAAGCTCAAAGCTGAAGCTACTAGTCAAGCAGAAGCAGGCGCCGTGGCTGCACAAGGCAAGTTCAAAGTGAAAGTCAGAGAGCAGTGAATACCCGAAAAGAATAGGGATCAGTCGGGGCAAGATGTCCTTGATCTGACGTGTGCCATTCAGACCAAGAAAGACAAGAAGGGTAACCTGACTTTACCCAATCATACCACTCGATAGTGGAGGTTGTTGATTCAGCAGTTCCGTGAAGATCAGTCGAGTGAGAAGAGCCCCGAAGATGACAGTGAAGAAAAGGCTGAGGATTACCCCAAGGTCAATGCCACTCTGGAGATTTTCACTAACGTCGAGAGCAAAAGCTGACTGAAAGTCATTAAGGGAGTGGTGAATATGGCTGTTCTAGCGACTATGACATATCTCAAGTGGTTGAAAACCCCCATAACTTCCGATCAGTCAGACCACCCAGCTCACGTTGCTACCCCTCGGCGACAGGCGCTAGTGGTTTAAACAGTTGTGGGAGGCACTCGGTTGCGTAAGGTCCTCATGGATGGTGGGAGTGGTTTGAACATACTCTATGCTGGGACCCTGAAGGAATCAACATTCCGATGTCCCGACTCAGCAAGAGTAACATGTAGTTCCATGGAGTCATTCCAGGGAAGAAGGCAAACTCACTCGGTTAGATTGCTCTCAATGTGGTTTTTGGTGACTTGAAGAATTTTCGGAAGGAGAAACTGACGTTTGAAGTGGTGGACTTTCATAGTGCCTATCACATTATCCTTGGCCGACCGACTTATGCGCGTTTCATGGCCCGTCCATGTTACGTATACCTCAAGCCGAAGATGCCCGGACCCAAGGGTGTAATCACGGTTACGGGGAATAGGCAAAGAGCCGAGGAGTGTCTTCAGCAAGGATCCAAAATCTTTGATGAGCAGTTGGCAATGTTGGAATTTGAAGAGTACAAGAGAAATGCTGATCCAACTGATTTTCTTTGATCCAAGAAGCCAGCCTATGATTTCGCTTTCCAGTCGGCGGGATTGACAAAACAGGTCCTCATTCACCCGTGGGCTCCTGCGGCATCTCCAACGAACATCTCCACAACACTCGACAGCAAATAGGAAGCCATGCTCATCTAGTTCCTCCGTGAGAACTAGGACATCTACGCATGGAAACCATCTGACATGCCAGGTGTTCCCAGGAGACTGGCTGAGCACCGTTTGAGAGTTGATTCGCAGGCCAAGCCTGTTAAGGAGCATCTTTGTGGCTCAGCTGCAGAGAAGAGGAAGGCGATCGGCGAAGAAGTGGCTCGGTTACCGGCGGCTGAAATCATATGTGAGCTTTACCACTCAAAGTGCCTCGCCAATGTCGTCATGGTTCCCAAGGACAAGTCACTCCTTATGCACATCGACTTCAAGCACATCAATCGGCCTGCCCAAAGGATCATTTCCCGCTCCCCTGAATCGACCAAATAGTGGATTCCACTTCGGGTGTGAGTGTTTGTCTTTTCTTGATGCGTACTCCGGGTACCATCAATTCCGACTGTATGGACCGGATGAAATTAAAACTGCCTTCAGCACCCCTTTCAGGTGTTTCCGCGATGTCACCATGCCATTCGGTCTAAAAAATGTCGGCGCTACCTTTATGCGCCTGATTGAGAAGTGCTTGCTCACTCAAATCAGTCAGAATGCTGAGGCTTACATGGATGATATCATGGTGAAGTCACGTGCCGTGGCGGAACATGATCACCTATGGGTCCCTTGGCCCCTTGTGGTTCGGAAAGGGGAAGGGCATGTTGCATAAAGAGCGGAGACCGTAGGTACAACATGCCAATGGTGACACGGTGGTTTTTACCTAGGTTCGGGCAGCTGCAAAGCGTAAAACCCTACTCCTCCTTTGGTGGATTGGATGGAGGATCGTGATGAACATGCAGCACTCAAGCCGGCAAGGTCGCCTCGGGGAGAGCAGCTATGTGCGTAAGAGTGTACAAGGGTCCGAATCCTAGTTTAGGTCACCATGGGCCTCCTTTTATAGGCTAAGGGGTTACCACAGTGGCACATTAGTCATTATGCACTGAGTAGATAGAAAACTTTGCTATCATACCTAACTCTACAGACAGGACAAGGCGCATTAAATGCGCCGCTTAGTGTCACGTCGTGAAAGTAGTCCCGCAAGCCTTGCCGCGCTACTTTAGCTGTCTCTCGCCCTGTCTGCCTGACACGCCTTTGAACGGGTGTCATGCAGGGTGAATCTTCTCCCCAAATGGCTGCCACATGCCAGATGATAGCCACTTCATCACTCGGGGGGCTCGACACCGCACAGATAAGTGACTTGAGTCACTGTGCGGTGGAGCGGTAGTGTCTTGGCGGGGTGATCCGCCCTCGGCGTCCCCGGTAAGCCTGCCGAGGGAGTCTTGAGACTTGTCTTCGATGTGGCCTCGACCGGGCTCTCCTGCCGGCAAGGGAGGTTTTTCCTTAGTGATACATTGCTCTTCTGTCTTGTCTTGTTGTTCATGATCCGCAGTTTGATTCCTCAAAGAGCTATCTCCTTATCTTGGTATTGTCTTGCCGTAGCAACCTTGCCTCTGTGCCTGTGTACAGTCTAGGCAACATATGTCAAGGTTTCTTGCACCGATAGGAGCCCCCAGGCCTGGCCGGAACATGCTGCCGAGCGTCTTTGGGGTAGGCCCTATCAGGTACATAGGCAGAGGGCTTGTGGTAGCTCATTTTTTATATTTCCCTTGCTTCTTTATTAACCTATGCTTGAGTCAGTTTCCAGGTTTTTTCGCGCATCGTGCAAGACATTACGGGGGAGATTTAAGCCATGATCCGTGGTCTACCCACGTCCAGAGTTCACGGGGTGATAACTGCCATTCCACTAGCTTCCCTGCTCCTGGTGCCTTCGCCACGTGTGTTGCATGCATTGTGCAGGGTTGGTGGCGGACGCGGAGGGCGCGGGAATGAGCGCCATGGTAGAAAGCCAGGCGTCGTGGATTGGCGCTAGGGGTTGGCCTTGATTCCATGCATCGTTAGTGGCACAGAGGAGTCAGATTGGCAGAATGGGGCGGTCGCCACCTGGGTGAGGAGCCATCCCCCGGCTCCGCTCGCCTATAAAAGGGAACGTGAGAGAGGCGCTGACTCACACCAATTCCTTCCTTCTTTCTTTTGATATCATCTCTCTATCATGGCAAGGGGGAGAGGGTGCAGTGGTGCTTCGGCGGTGGCGACAAGGGTTTCTACTTGACAATGCCTCCCTCCTCCCGCTGGGGACGCGGAGGTGGATCCCGCCGCAAGGGGAGGTGGTAGAGGATGCGGACGTGGCTATCGTGGCGCTCAAGGATAAGGAGGGCGAAGTGGCGCCCTGATCATGCCTCCCCCGTCCATTCAGAACCCAAATGAAGGCCACGTCGGGGACCAGCCGTTGGAGTTTATTGTCAAGCTGCGCGGGCCCCCGCACAGCCGCCTTCGGCTCCCTACCATATTCGCGAGGGTAATGGAGATCGAACAACCACCGGGACTGAGGCTGGACATGAGGGGTTGTTGCAATGGCAGCATTCGGGCGGACGTGGAGTTCCCCGTTCCCCATGTCATGTTTCTGAGGCATGGCTAGAAGACCTTCGCACGTGCCCACAGCTTGGCGGCGGGGCACATTCTCCATTTCAAGCTAATGGACGCCACCTTGCTCTCTGTCAAGGTCTTCGGGCTTTCGGGTGCTCACTTAGGGTGCTGCACGGGGAGCTCGATCAACGATGAAAGCTCCTCCTCGAGCGATAGCGACGAGGAGGACAGTGACGGCACATCCAATGGGGAGGACGACTGCTCCGACTCCGACTCCAGCTGAACACCAGCCACACCGTCACTGTCAGTCGGCAGCACCACCATCTGCACCTGCATCTCCTCCCCGGCAAGGCGATTTGCTTGGGAGTTGGATGTTGAGGTGTGGATGGTGTCTCCGGCTCCTCCAGCAGCCTTCCAGCTGGGCTCCAGTAGGCTTGCTCGTGGGCTCCAGCTTTGTTCAACCTGCCGCGTCCTGCTGGCCCTGGTGGCGGTGACCAGGGGATCCCTCCGCTGCTCTCTTCACCATCACCTTCGTCCGCACCCTCCCAATCTTGTCAGGCTCCTTCCGATGGGCCTATCGGGGTCAGGCTGGGCTTCTGCCCAGGCGCTCGTTTTGCCCTCTTCACCTCCCACCGTAGTTCCTAGGAGTAGAGGGACAAGAAAGGGATTACAGGGCACTTATCTTTTTTCAGTCTAAAACATTTAGGCACTTGCCAAATTTTAATCTAAATATGTAATCTATTTTATCGATGTCTGTGTTCTCTAAGATCTGTACTTGCTTCAACATATTAATGAAAAAGACAAGCCTTGCCGGGTACTTCTACATGTAGCATATCCATGCAAAGGATGGGCACCTTCATACTTTTAAGTAAACAAGTTTCCTCGGCAAGCTATCTTGCCGGTGCCCTCCATTGTTGACACAAAGGCGGGGCCTGCCGGGCTTAAAAAATATGGAGAGGGACCGGCTCCTTGTGAAATGCCACTATGACCTTCCGGACCGAAGCAACGTTCGGGTCAAAGGATGGGAGCACAAGTGCTTCGAAGGAGACAATGTATGTCTATGCACAAGTTTTCTTCTTACAGAGGCACGTATGGATAAAAAGAGAAGTTATTTGTTTGGCTTGTCGTGGCTTGATATGTAGGCTTGTACCCTTTTCTTTGTTTCAGGATCGAGTCCGCGGCAAGAATCCTTCAGTTAGTGCAGAGGGAACCAGTAGCAACATATGATCTCAGCTACATGCTCATGGCAAGTTCATGTTATGATATGCTTGCATGCAAGTTTTAGGGGGGCGGGACAACGCTTCATTTATTTATCTACTGCTCAGGGTCTGCGCTTGCCTTTGTACAAAGGGTTACATGCAGCATCGGCAAGGCTTGTACAAAAGTGTGGCTGCCGGGGCAGGGCCCGACAGCCGCGCCTTACAGGTTGAACTTCTGAAGATGCTCAATATTGCATGAGTTTTGCACCTTGATGCCATGTTTGGTATCTAGATGGACTGCGCCAGGTCTGGTGTCTCATACTACCCGGTAAGGGCCTTCCCACTTCGGCATCAACTTGTTGGAACCCTTGGCGGACTGAACACGCCTAAGGACAAGGTTGCCTTCTTCAAGACTCTGGGCATGGACCCTGCGGCTGTGATAGAGACATAGGGCCTGCTGGTATCGTGTAGCACATACGGCAGTGAGGAGACAGTTCTCCTCAAGTAGCAGAGCATCGTCACGCCGGTGTTGTTCTTGCGCTACTTCATCATAGGAAAATACTAGAGGTGACCCGTATATGAATTCCGTGGGGACCACTGCTTCTGCCCCATAGACTAGGGAGAAGGGAGTCCGGTCGGTAGCTCGATTTGGTGTCGTACAGAGGGACCAAAGAACCACCGGCAGCTCGTCAATCCATCGCCTGCCACACTTATGCAGCCTATCAAATGTTCTTGTCTTGAGTCCTCACATCACTTCAGCATTCGCCCACTCAGCTTGTCCGATGCTTCTGGGATGGGCAATAGAGGCGAATGAAATCTTGCTCCCGAGGGCATGAACGTATTGCATGAAGGCGCCACTTGTGAGTTGGGTGCCATTGTTAGTGATGACTCTGGCAGGTACTCTGAAATGGCACACCAATCCCTTCAAGAACTTGATAGCTGACTATGCGGTCACCTTCCTCACGGGCTCCACCTCCGACCACTTTGTAAACTTGTCGATTGCAACGTACAAGAATTCAAAGCCCCCGGGGGGAGGGGCCCAAGATGTCGAGCCCCCAGAACGAAAATGGCCATGACAAAGGGGTCGTCTGGAGAGCTTGAGCAGGCTGATGGATATTCTTGGAGTGGAATTGGCAGGCTTCACATCTGGTGAATAGTTCAGTTGCATCTTGGAGGGTCGAGGGCCAATAGAAACCTTGCCGAAAAGCATTCCCAACCAAGGCTCATGATCCAATAAGAGAGGCGCACATGCGTTTGTGTATCTCTGCCAATAGCTCCTTTCCTTTTTCCGGGCAAACGCACTTTAGTTTCACACCGTTTGGCCTCCTTATCTATAACGTGTCATCGACAAACTGATACATACTGGCCCTCCGAGCTACACTATGAGCTTCTTCTTGCTCTTCGGGAAGTTCTATAGTTTGAAGGTAGTGGACGATGTGTTGCTCAAGAACTAGAGCCAATGGCACCTCCTCACTTGTGGGAGTGCTTGCCTCGACCATAAAGACCTGAGGTCCTGCGCAAGAGTGCGGCTCGCCAAGCGAGGTGGAGTCATCGCTGGTAGCCCCCTTACCAGGGACCTCCGATGGTACTACCGGTGAAGGCTTGCTGGAGTCCAGCTTCCTCCTCTTCCTAGCCATTGTCAATGGGAATACGGATGGCAGAGTCAAATGGAGGACAAAGGTTCCTGGTTCCATGGGGAGCTTTTGTGTAGCACACATTGACAGATAATCAGCAGTGCTGTTTTTCGCACGTGGTACGTGCTCTGTTTGTCCGTCAAAGTGTTCCTCCAACTTCCTCACATCTTCAATATATGCCTCCATTAACGAGCTCTGGTAATCCTTGTTCACTTGTCTCACCACAAGCTGTGAATCTCCACAGATGATCATCTTCTTAATCCCCCACTCTATCACAATCATGAGCCCGGCAAGGAGCCTTCATCCTCTGCAGTGTTGTTGGTAGCCCTTTCTGGGGGAAAGTGCATTTGGACAACATACTTCAAGTGCTATCCGGTGGGTGTGACGAAGAGCACACCAACCCCCGCACCCTATAGTGAGAAAGCACCATCAAAGCACATGATCCACTCTTGGGGCGCTTCCTCGCCAGGGATGACTATTTCCGGCGTCTCTTCATATGGAGTTGGTGTCCATTCCGCAATAAAATCCGCCAGTGCTCTGCTCTGAATGGTTGAGGTGCTTTCGTACTTCAGTCCAAAGCTTGATAATTCAGTGCCTATTCAACTATCCTGTCGGTGGCTTCAAGGTTCCTCAATATGCGTTGCGGAGGAAAACGAGGGACAACTGTGATGTCGTGGGATTGGAAGTAGGGGCGCAACTTCCCTCGAGGCCATGATGAGGCCGAAGATTAATTTCTGTACCCCAGAGTACCTTGATCTAGCCTCCTGTAACAGGGAGCTAACAAAGTAAACTGGTCGCTGCACTACCTTCTTCCTTGCCATGGTGTTGCAATTGCTTTCATTATCCTGCTCTTCTTTCTCTTGATCTACGCTCAATCCTGCCGCAACTGGTTCACTTCCTTCTTCGGAGAGGACAGTAGCTACAACTGCTCCTTCTTCCACTTCCCGTTGTGCCACCGTGGCTGCACTAACCACTTGATTGGTTGCTGCTAGATATAGCAGCAACAGCTCGTGTGGTTTGGGAGCGACCAAGGTGGGAACAGAGGAACCGTGGGTTTTTAAGTCTTGCAGTGCTGCTTCTGCCTCCAGGGCCCACCTCATGGGCGATGCCTTCTTCAAAATTTTGAAGAATGGTAGGGCGCACTCGGCAGACTTGGAGATGAACCTACTCAGCACAACAACAAATCCAGTTAAAGACCTCACATCCTCGACTGTGTTGGGTGCTTGAATCTTCTCAATTGCTCTAATCTTGTCGGGGTTGGCCTCTATCCCTCGGTGAGACACAAAGAAACCAAGTAGCTTGCCAGAGGGAACGCCAAACACACACTTCTCTGGATTAAGCTTCAAGTTGATCTTTCGCAGATTTGCAAAGGTCTCTTCCAAATCATGAATGAGAGTTGATTTTTCCTTGGTCTTGACAATGATGTCATCCATGTAAGCTTCAATATTCCTATGCAGCTGAGGCTCAAAACCAATCTGCACGGCTCTTGCAAAGGTGGACCTGGCGCTCTTTATCCCGAAGGGCATTCGTACAAAGTAGTACGTGCCACATGGGGTTATGAACGTGGTCTTCTCCTCGTATTCCTTGGACATGAATATCTGGTGGTATCCGGAGTAGGCATCAAAGAAAGAAAGCAGATCACATCCTGAGGTGGAATCCACAATCTGATCGATGCACAACAAGGGGAATGAGTCCTTCGGGCATGCATTATTTAGATTTGTGAAATCTATGCAAAGTCTCCATTTCCCATTTGCCTTGCGCACCACAACTGGATTTCCCAACCATGTTGGATGGAATACTCCTCTGACCCAACCAGCTGCTTCGAGTTTCTTGATTTCTGCAGCAATGAATTGCTGCCGCTCCAAAGCTTGCTTCCGGACCTTCTACTTGACGGGCCGGGCATGGGGGCAGATAGCAAGGTGGTGCTCGATTACCTCCATGGGAACGCCGGGGATGTCAGATGGTTGCCAAGCAAACAAATCGACATTCGCTCACAGGAAGGCAACGAGCGCGCTTTCCTATTTGTCATCAAGGGCGGAGCTAATTGTGGACGTACCATCAGCACCAACCAGCCCTGCCGGGACCTTCTTCACAGCAGGTGCAATAACAGTTGATCTCTTGCTATTGGAACTTTTTGGCAAGTCATTGACAGGTCTAGCACACTCTGGAGAGGCACGCTTCCCGGATTCCTTGCTGGTATCCTTGCTAGCTTTTTTCTTTTGCTTGTCTTCCTTGATGGGGACTGCGGCTTCCGTGGCCGCGGCAGCGACCGCCTCCTAGTACATCTTATCAACGCATATAATTGTGTCTTTCTTGTCTAGCGGGATGGAAATGACACCTATTGGTCCTGGCATCTTCAAAGTGTTGTAGGCATAGTGGAATGCCTCCATGAATTTTGCCAAGACAGGTCGTCCAAGTATCCCATTATACGGCAATGGAAACTCGACCATGTCGAACACAATCTTCTCAGTCTAGTAGTACAATTCTCCTCCAAATGTCACTGGCAGCATGATCTTCCTCTGTGGATGACTCCTGCTGGGGTTGATCCCTTGAAAGGTGCCAGTAACCTTGAGCTCTTCTTCTATTATCTGCAGCTTGCTGATGACCTTGGGAGAAATCAGATTCAACCCAGCCCCGCCGTCGCCAACATCTTTGTGACTTCGAGGTTGCGGATCATTGGTGAAAGCAACAACGACAAGCACCCTACCGCGGTGGTGCGGTCAGGGTGATCCTCTTCATCAAAGTTGATAGGCGTGCGGGACCACTTGAGTGGTTTCTGAGAATCTGCCGTTGGCTCCACAACATTGACCTCACGCGCCCACCGTTTAAGTTGGCGGTGAGAGGAGTACAAGGATGCGCCTCCATCAATGCACAGGGCGTTAGTGGCCTTCTGAAACTCCTGCTTGCTGGTTTCCTCTTCATCCCCTTCGTCGCTCTCTTCATCATGTTCCTTCTTCTCATGGCCTCTAGAAGTTTTCCCTTGATGTTGAGGGACCCTGTCAGGGCGGCTTCCTCTGCCACCTCGGCCCTTCTCGCCATTGCCATCTTGGTCTCTTTCCTTGTCATGCTTCTTGTACTCAGCTTTCTATTTCTTGACGAGTTGCTCAACTTGATGACACTCTTGGAGATCATAGCCCTTGGTCCGATGGATCTTGCAGTACGGCCCATCAGCCTTCCCAGCCTTCTCGGCCGCCGCAGCTTCCCGGCAGTCAGTGCACACGGCAACTTCCTTACCGGGAGCTTCGGTCTAGGCCTTCTTGCCTGTACTAGGGACGCCAGATCCCTGGACAGCTAGTACTATTTTCTCCTTGCGATTCTTGTTGTGTTTCTTGTTCTTCTTCTTCTGATTGGTGGCAACATCATGGTCTTCTGTGTCTACGTCAATGCCATATTCTTCTTCGGGGAGTCGCCTCCCTTCCTTTGTTCGGGCACACTTATCTGCCAAAGTATACAACTCATTCACTGTCTTGGGCAACCGGACGTTCATCTTGTAAGGTATCACGCAGTTGCGTACGTTGGACGAGAATGCAGCAATCACAGCTGTCGGGTGGATGTCTGGAATGTTCCTGTGCACCCGGTTGAATCTCTGCATATACTTCTGTAAACTCTACCCTTCCTTTTGTGGGTGGAGTTGCAAGTCGCTGGGCCGCCCTGGTTCTTGATGGCCGCCCGTGAAGGCGCCAACAAACTCATTGCACGGGTCAGCCCAGGTCGAGATGGAATTCTCCGGCAAGTGCATAAGCCATGACCACACGTTCGGCTTGAGTGCCAAAGGGAAGTAGTTGGCGAATACCTTTTCATCTCTTCCTCCAGCGGCTTGAACGACAATAGTGTAAATGCTTAAGAACTCTGTCGGGTTCAATCTTCCGTCATGCTTTTCTAGAATCTCTGGGTTGAACATACGGGCAGATGGCCAACGGACTTGCCGTAGCTCACGAGTGAAGGTGGGACACCCAACCTCGAAAGGCAGGTATCCGTCTCCACTGGGCACGGGCTCGTCGACGTCAGGGCCATTCCGCCTATCAGACCAGCGGCGGGTTTCACGGCGTTGTTCTATGGTGACGCACGCGTCTTCCCTTCGCCTGTCTTCCAGGACCTGCCGCTGGTCTCGACAAGCTCAAGGATCAAATGAAGCCATCGACACCTCATCGGGCTCTTGGTCACATGGCTCCTGCTAAGCCCCTGCGCTGGCTGCCATGGAGGGGACTGCACCGTAGGAGTGCCCCCTTCTGTATGGCCAGCGGCTCGGGCTGTTGTCGCTGCCTGTGTAGGCCATGGCGGGCCTACCCGTTGTGATCCTCCCACCTCAGCGAAACTAATCAGGCTCTGAATGGTGGCTCTCCACTCATCCATTTGATTGTCCGTTCGCGGGAATCTCAATAGGAGCTCGGCTTGTGCCATGGCTTCCGAAGTGGTTCTTGGCATAGACGATGACATAGATCGCGATGTCTGCTGACTTCTGACGGTGCCGGTAGTGGTGGCGTCGTCTTCTTGTTGCCGCGAGCTGGTCGCCAGGGTGGCGTGTGATAACCCACAAGTATAGGGGATCACAACAGTTTTCGAGGGTAGAGTATTCAACCCAAATTTATGGATTCGACACAAGGGGAGCCAAAGAATATTTGTAAGTATTAGCAGTTGAGTTGTCAATTCAACCATACCTGGATATTAATTATCTGCAGCAAAGTGATCAATTGCAAAGTAGTATGATAATTTTGATAACAGTAGAAACAACAATAGTAACGGTAACAGTGATAGCAGTAATTTTGTAGCAAGTGCAATAGTAACGATAGCAGTAGTAACTTAGCAAGATCAATATAAGGAAATTCGTAGGCATTGGATCGATGATTCATTGGATTATATTCATCATGTGACAGTCATAACCTAGGGCGATACGGCACTAGCTCCAGTTCATAAATATAATGTAGGCATGTATTCCGTAAATAGTCATACGTGCTTATGGAAAGAACTTGCATGACATCATTTGTCCTACCCTCCTGTGGCAGCGGGGTCCTATTGGAAACTAAGGGATATTAAGGCCTCCTTTTAATAGAGAACCGGAACAAAGCATTAACACGAGGTGAATACATGAGCTCCTTAAACTACGGTCATCACCGGGAGTGCTCCCGACTATTGTCACTCCGGGGTTGCCGGGTCATAACAAGTAGTAGGTGACTATAACTTGCAAGATCGGATCTAGAACATGGATATAATGGTGATAACATAAATGGTTCAGATCTGAAATCATGGCACCCGGGCCCAAAGTGACAAGCATTAAGCATGGCAAAGTCATAGACATCAATCTCTGAACACAGTGGATACTAGGGATCAAGCCCTAACAAAAATAACTAGATTACATGATGAATCCCATCCAACTCCTCACCGACCAGCGAGCCTACGAAGGAATTACCACTCCCGGTGGGGAGCATCATGGAATTGGTGATGGAGAAGGGTTGACGAAGATCGAAGATCCCACTCTCCGGAGCCCCAAACGGACTCCAGATCTGGCCTCCCGATGAAGAACATGAGACGGCGGCGGCTCCGTCTCGTGGAACGCACAATTCTTTCTTCCTGATTTTTCTGGAAAAATAGGATTTTATAGTGTCGGTTTCAGGGTTTGCGGGGCCACCAGGTGGGGACAACTCCCCCTCTACTCTCTTGTAATGGATTGAATTTTCCCTTTGAAGTTATCTTATCGGATTGAGTCTTTAAGGATTTGAGAACACTTGATGTATGTCTTGCATGTGCTTATCTGGGGTGACAATGGGATATTCACGTGATCTACTTGACACACGTTTTCGTCTTGACTCTCCGGTAGAAACTTTGGGGCACTCTTTGAAGTACTTTTTGTTTGTTTGAATAGATGAATCTGAGATTGTGAGATGCATATCGTATAATCATACCCACGGATACTTGAGGTGACATTGGAGTATCTAGGTGAAATTAGGGTTTTGGTTGATATGTGTCTTAAGGTGTTATTCTAGTACGAACTCTTGAATAGATCGATCCGAAAGAATAACTTTGAGGTGGTTTCATACCCTACAATAATTTCTTCATTTGTTCTCCGCTATTAGTGACTTTGAAGTGACTCTTTGTTGCATGTTGAGGGATAGTTATATGATCCAATTATGTTATTATTGTTGAGAGAACTTGCACTAGTGAAAGTATGAACCCTAGGCCTTGTTTCCTAGCATTGCAATACCGTTTATGCTCACTTTTATCACTTGCTACCTTGCTGTTTTTATATTTTCAGTTTACAAAAACCTATATCTACCATCCATATTGCACTTGTATCACCATCTATTCGCCGAACTAGTGCACCTATACAATTTACCATTGTATTGGGTGTGTTGGGGACACAAGAGACTCTTTGTTATTTGGTTGCAGGGTTGCTTGAGAGAGACTATCTTCATCCTATGCCTCCCTTGGATTGATAAACCTTAGGTCATCCACTTGAGGGAAATTTGCTACTGTCCTACAAATCTCTGCACTTGGAGGCCCAACAATGTCTACAAGAAGAAGGTTGTGTAGTAAACATCAAGCTCTTTTCTGGCGCCGTTGCCGGGGAGGTTAGTGCTTGAAGGTATATATTTAGATCTTGCAATCAAATCTTTTAGTTTCTTGTTTTATGACTAGGTTAGTCTATAAAATAAAACTACAAAAAAATGGAATTAAGGTTGCCTCATATGCTTCATCTTTTTAATGTCTTTCGTGAAAATGATGGGAAGGAAAATTGTGCTCAAGTACTAGAAGAAGAATTACAAAGAATGCTTGACATAAAATATGTGAATGATGAGCATGATTGCAATGTTGTGAGTATGAATTCGTTGAATACCCATGATGCTAATGATATGCAAAGCCACAAGCTTGGGGATGCTATGTTTGATGAATATGATATGTTTAGTCCCCCATGTTTTGATGAGCAAATTTATTATGATGAAAGCATGCCTCCTATTTATGATGATTATTGTGATGACACCTATGCTATAAAGAATGAAGATAACAGTGAAACTTGTCATCATGATTTTAATTTTCAATTGGATTATGCTTCACATGATAGTTATTTTGTTGAGTTTGCTCCCACTACTATTGATGAGAATAAATTTGCTTATGTGGAGAGTAGTAAAATTTCTATGCAAGTAGATCATGAAACGAATGCTTTATGTGCTGGTTATATGGTTGAACTCATTCATGATGCTACTGAAAATTATTATGAGAGAGGCTCATAAGCTTCTACATATTGCAATAATATCAAGTTTCCTCTCTATGTGTTGAAAATCTTGAAGAAATGCTTGTTTTGCCTTCCTATGCTAGTTGATTATTGTTCCCATAAGTTGTTTGATCACAAAATCCCTATGCATAGGAAGTGGGTTAGACTTAAATGTGCTATTCATATTCTTCATGATGCTCTCTTTATGTTTCAATTCTTATCTTTTATACGAGCATCATTGAAATCATCATTCCTAGCTAAAAAGGCAATAAAGAAAAGCGCTTGTTGGGAGACAACCCAATATTTACCCCTACTGTTTTTGTGTGTCCGCATGATTAAGCTACTGTAGTAATCATTTTTATAGCTTTTGTTTCCATAAAGTGCCAAGTAGGACCTTTAGGATAGCTTATGGTGATAGTTGTGTTGATCCTGCTGAAAATCAGAAACTTTTGCGCCCATTAAATTAGTTTTGATAATTCACAGAAACATGCTTTTGAGCTGATTATTTTTGATCTGGATTGGTACACAAATTGCTCAGGTTTTCCTAATTTGGTAGGATTTTTAAAGTTCCAGAAGTATTCGAATGATACAGATTACTACAGACTGTTCTGTTTTTGACAGATTCTGTTTTCTATGTGTTGTTTGCTTATTTTGATGAATCTATGAGTAGTATCAGAGGGTATGAACCATAGAGAAGTTGGAATACAGTAGATATTACACCAATCTGAATTTAAGAATGAGTTCACAACAGTACTTAAGTGGTGATTTATTTTCTTATACTAACGGAGCTTACGAGTTTTCTGTTAAGTTTGTTGTTGTGAAGTTTTCAATTTTTGGGGAAAGAGACTAAGCTTGGGGATGCCCAAGGCACCCCAAGGTAATATTCAAGGACAACCAAGAGCCTAAGCTTGGGGATGCCCCGGATGGGATCCCCTCTTTCGTCTTCGTTCATTGGTAACTTTACTTTGAGCTATATTTTTATTCACCACATGATATGTGTTTTGCTTGGAGCGTCATTTTATTTTATTTTGTTTTGCTTTCTGTTTGAATAATATACCAAGATCTGAAATTCTTAAATGTTTGAGAGTCTTCACATAGTTACATAATTATTCGACTACTCATTGATCTTCACTTATATCTTTTGGAGTAGTTTGTCATTTGCTCTAGTGCTTCACTTATATCTTTTTAGAGCACGACGGTGGTTTTATTTTGAAGAAATAGATGAACTCTCATGCTTCACTTATATTATTTCGAGAGTCTTTTAGAACAACATGGTAATTTTCTTTGGTTATAAAATTAGTCCTAATATGATGGGCATTCAAGATGGGTATAATAAAAACTTCCATATACAGTGCATTGAATACTATGAGAAGTTTGATACTTGATAATTGTTTTGAGATATGAAGGTAGTGATATTAGAGTTGTGCTAGTTGAGTAATTGTGAATTTGAGAAATACTTGTGTTGAAGTTTGCAAGTCTCGTAGCATGCACGTATGGTAACCGTTGTGTGACAAATTTGAAACATGAGGTGTTCTTTGATTGTCATCCTGATGAGTGGCGGTCGGGGATGAGCGATGGTCTTTTCCTACCAATCTATCCCCCTAGGAGCATGCGCGTAGTGCTTAGTTTTTGATGACTTGTAGATTTTTGCAATAAGTATGTGAGTTCTTTATGACTAATGTTGAGTCCATGGACTATACGCACTCTCACCTTCCATCATTGCTAGCCTCTTCGGTGCAAACTTCGCCTGTACATTGCCCTTTCTCACCTTGAGAGTTGGTGCAAACTTCGCCTGTACATCCAAACCCCGTGATATAATACGCTCTATCACACATAAACCTCCTTATATCTTCCTCAAAACAGCCACCATACCTACCTATTATATCTTCGCGTGCACACGCCGTGGCCCAGCCAAGCCTTCCAACTTATTTGCCTGCACAGGAAGCTACAAAAACTCTATTTGACGCCCAATGCGGCAGATAGTCAGAGCTTCACAGGCAGCCCAAAATTGTGCCAGCCCGTTTGGGTTTTCCTTTCAAATTTATTTTTTACCTTATTTCGTAATTAAAACTTTTCAAAAAAAGTTCAGTTTTTTTTCAAATTTACGAAAAATGTTCAGAAATAAAATATTGTGTTCTCGTTTTTATAAATGTTTGGAAAAAATAACTTTTTCCTTGTTCCAATTTTTTTTCGAAATTCAGGACATATTCAATTTTTTTCCAAAAAATATTTGTGTTTCCCAAAATTGTTTGGATTTCAAAAAAATTAATTTTAGAAAAATTTCCAATTTTGAAAAATATTCATATGTCAGTAAATTGTTCACAAATTCAAAATAATGTTCGCATTTAAAAACACATTTTATAAAATGGTTCTAAATGTCCAAACATGTTCCATTTTCAGAAGTCGGTCACTATTTCAATTTTTTTTGTATTTTCATAAAAGGTTCATGTCTTCAGAAAATGATGTCGTTTCAAATTGTGTTCATGTTTTTTTTCAAAATGGATGGAATATCAAAATCGTTGTTTGTAATTTCAAAAAATGTTCATTTTTCCAAGAATATTCGGCAATTCATGTTAAAATAATATTTTATATAAATTTGACATTGCAGTATGTTCCTAAATATTCATGCTGGCCATTGGTTAGCAGTAGGTGTTTGTTGCGATGGCTAGCAGCACGTACTCGAGTCTTTAAGGTCATGTGCTCGATCGTTCAACCCGTCCTTTTTCTGGATTATTATCGTGCCTTCCTAACAAAGGTTATTTCGGTGCCTGCCAGTAGCTGGCCCAGATGTGATTGGTTGTGCGTTCCACACGCTATTTGACGTAACTAGCGTCATATAGTAGCGCCCACACAGCTGCCCCAAGAAAAGCAAAAATATACGTATATATGTTGTTCCCTCCATTCCACACGTAGTTCCCCATTTTTTTTGTTTATCCCCAATTGGGCCTACCACATTTCTTTTTCTGTCACAATGACAAGCAGCAAAAAATAAAGGGCGTGAGGGGATTGAACTATGACCTTCCCTATTGTGTTGACGGACAAAGCCAACTCAGCTAGCTTGCAATTATGGAATAGTCCCACCTTGGAATTTTATACTAAATCACACCGGTTTTTATATGTCCCTAAGTTATCTGGAAATAAGAAGGTTGCGTGAGAATAAGGAAGTTGTCCCGAGAATCATGTGCAAAATGAGGTACTCCACAAATTATTGTCGGAGGTAACTTGCACGTGTCAGTAAAAGACAATATGCTGGTTGGCTATAGCCTATAATTGAAAAAATTGTGGGCACATGCTAATAAAAGAGAATATGCTGATTTTGCTCTAATTAATAAAAATTGTGGGCACTTGAGCACAACAATAGTTGAAGAGAATAAATCCTGATAATGAAGGGATATTCATGCCTGGTTATGAGCTAATTATGCCAATCAAATAAAATTTATGCACTATAATTAGTAATCCATCCGGTTACATCATCGTAGGAGAGAGTGGTTGAAGCAACCATGCCTCGAAGGTCGCCTTCTAGCAACAAAATGAGGATGCAACCACAACTCCGACTAGGTCAGAAACAATGTATATGACTATTTTAGAATCATGCCTAGGTCTATATTTTTGTAGAAAATTTTCTTGCAAATTATATTTGCGGCACTGACAACAGCTCGGTTGATGAGGGAGGTGACTATAGGCGAGGCGCTAACCAACGACACCCCGACGCGGCAGAGCACTACTGCCGACTATCTCCTCCCATTATTGACGGCCGCCGCCCACATCGTTCCACTGACACAAGGTTGAACTACCACTGCTGACGATGACAGGAAGGAGGATAAGCGACAATATAGATCGTGTGTTGTGTTCACATAGAGGACATGGAAGAGTGTGTGTGGGGATGTGGGGAATGCTGAGATATTATTTTCTCATGCTGCAACGCACGGGCATATTTCCTAGTTATATTAACTCATATCAATGACAAAATCAACTAGCGAGCAATAATAAGATATCTCAAATAGCAATGCATTATCAAAATCACCATGATATAATAGGACAATAGTGGTATCTCGCTAGCCCTCCAAAGTTCAAGCAGCGGCTAAACATTGTAATTCATGGTAGAAAAGATCCAGTCATGATGCACCCAACATTAGCTACACACAATGCATCAGCATGACAGCAGTGCTCTCAGGTTCTGGCGCTTATTTTAGAAGGTGATGACACAACAATAAAAGTAAATAGATAGTCCCATCGCAGATGGAAGCAGTGATTTGCTGAGGTGCCAGAGCTCAAGTTTTTAAAACATGGGTAAATGAAACTTTGAGAAATGCACCCTTCTTGTTTACTTCACGACCATCAGTTATCAATATCTTCCATGCTAAACACATTAGTAGTGGTTCCCAAGCGATAAAGTACAGGTTATGACTGCGTAGGAGTTTTTGTTTGATTATTTGTAAGCTCTTTTCTGTTTGCAGTTTGGGACTGGGAATCCCTATCACCGCTCCTTTCTCGTGCAATGGCGAGTGAATAAACACTTGTCCTGAGAATAATCCACTTAGCATGGAAGATACCAATTACCTCCTGTTGTCCCATGAACAATCCAGGCACACAAAAGGATATTTATTTGAAGTTTTAGAGATGGCACATGCAAATTTACTTAGGACGACAGGGTAATACCGCATATAGGTAGGTATGGTGGACTCATCTGGAATAACTTGGGTTCAAGGTTTTTGATGCACGAGTAGAATTCCGACTTAGTATGGATGAAGGCTAGAAAATAGGTTGAGAAGCGGCCAGCTAGAGAGCAACAACGGTCATGAACATGCATTATGCATAAGTAACATTGGACACTAGCATGAGTAGGATATGAACACCATGAACATAAATATCATAGAGGCTATGTTGGTTTTGATTCAACTACACGCATGAACATGTGCCAAGTCAAGCCACTCGAACATTCAGAGGAGGATACCATATCATCATACTACATCACAATCATTTTAATGCAATGTTGACATCCAAGATAAATCATTATCCACTCCTAGCTACTTATGCATGGCATGAGAAACTATAATCTCTAATTGTCATTGCAAATATGTTTAATGATAAGGACTTGAATCATGGATACTAGGTTAAACCTATTTACAAAAATAGAACAAGTCGAGTTCATACCCGTTTCTCTCTGCCATGGCCAGTTCATCAAATATCATCATTATTGCCTTTCACTAGCACGAACGAACGGTATGAAAATAATAATAGTGCAAGAGTGTCATGGACTAAGTTGGAATATGCAAACATTTTATTCAAAAGGAGAAGACAAGGTAAAATGGTCTCTTTGTTAGATTAACAATAATGCAAATGAGAGCCACTCAACATTTTCATCGTGGTCTTCTCCTCGATACAACCCAATAAAAAAGAAAAGAAATTAAAAGAAACATACTGAAATATTTTTGGAGTTTGTTGTTTTCTTGGAAGAAAACAAATAAAAGGGGAAAACAAAAATGAGAAAAACTATTTACACGGGAAAGCTCCCAACAAGCAAAAGAAGAACAAGGAAATGTTTTGGGGTTTAGAAACACTACTAGGAAAAGGCTAATTAGTGGCGCACCTGTTTTGGCTATTAATGGTGCACTATAGGTGCGCCACTATTATCACGCCATTAGTAACAAATAGTAATGGCGCACCTCTGGTGCGCCATTACTATCCCAGGTTGTAATGGCGCACCTTTGGTGCGCCATTACTATCCTAGATTGTAATGGCGCACCCATAGTGCGCCATTACAATGCCTATCTGGTGCACCATTACTATCAGACTTAGTAATGGCGCATCACATAGAAGTGTGCCACTCACAATTTTTTTTTCAAAATTTTTTCCAGAATTTTTTTTTTCAAAATTTTTTTTAGAAAAAAATTTCCAGAATTTTTTTTCGTTATTTTCTTAATCTCGGGTCAATATGCTTAATCTCAAGTTTGGCTATTAGTGGTGCACCTGTTTTGGCTATTAATGGCGCACTATAGGTGCGCCACTATTATCACACCATTAGTAACAAATAGTAATGGCGCACCCATAGTGCGCCATTACTAGCTGACTTAGTAATGGCGCATCACATAGAAGTGCGCAACTAACAATTTTTTTTCAATTTTTTTTCAGAATTTTTTTTGTTATTTTCTTAATCTCGGGTCACTATGGCTTAATCTCGGGTCAATATGCTTAATCTCAAGTTAAATCGCACTCTATGGTCAAACTTCCCGGAAGGTCACCCATCCTCACACTACTCCAGCCCGAGCACGCTTAACTTGTTGATATATCTATCATATCAATCCTATTAAACCTTGTTGATGTCTAGGACTTTGTTCATGTTCATGAGTGTGATGAAATTTTGAAAAAAAAAATCAAACTTCCCGGTCATATTACGTATCATATTAAAAAAATTCCAAAAAAACATTTTTTTAAACGAATTTTTTTTATTACTAGTGGCGCCACTAGTAAGTTTGAATTTTTTTTCATTTCCCCCCTCTAGATCTTAAAAGCCCCATATCTTTCGTTCTGTTAGAGTTTTGGGGATTTTGAAGATGTTCAACGGGGTTCCCCCCATGAATTCGGATGTAACTTTTCGAGTAGATAATTTTTCATATAAAAAACTTTTTAATCCGAGTTCGTATGCAAAAGTTATGCCCATTTTACTAAATTTCAGAGAGGTTTTGCAAATAAAGTCGAAATTCATATTTGTAAATTTTCCCAACAACTAGACCACATATCACATGGGAAACTTCTTTTCTTTTATTTTTTGACATTTCCATCATTTTCTTTTATTTTTTCTAAAACTGAAAAGGCGGTCCACAGGGGGGGTGCATTTAGCACCAGGGTTACTAATGGCGCACCTGGTGTCTGGTGCGCCATTAGTAGTTTTGAAAAAAAATGTTAGTAACTAGTAATGGCGCACTGTCCAGTGGTGCGCCACTATTAACATTTTTTTTCAAAACTACTAATGGCGCATGGTGGGTGTGGTGCGCCATTACTATGTCAACTAGTAATGGCGCACAATCCCCTGGTGCGCCACTGCTAACAATTTTTTTTCAAAACTACTAATGGTGCACCACACACCAGGTGCGCCATTAGTAATATGTCAATAATGGCGCACCTGTATCTGGTACGCCACTGCTATATAGCAGTGGCGCACCACATACATGGTGCACCATTAATGTCCATATTAGCTATAGCCCTTTTCCTAGTAGTGAAAGAAAAATCAAAATGAAGATTGAAATATTTTTGGATTTTCCCAAAGTTTTTCAAACACACAAGAAGAAAGTGAGAAAATAAATTATGCATGGATAATACAATGGAAAAGTGTCGAGACCGACAACTGAAATGTGTGAACATGAATGTAATGTCGGTGGAAATAAGTACTCCCCCAAGCTTAGGCTTTTGGCCTAACTTGGTAATAAGTAGTCAAAGAAACCATGGGGTCCCATTTTGAAATGCTGAGGAGTGGGCACCTGTGGACCCCACTGCTGAGTCTCAGCATGTGCTGCAACTAGGTTGTTCCGGTTGGCGATGATGTCCGCAGGCATAATCCTGTATCCACCCCTGGCAATAGGATCAAACAAAGCAGGTGCTGGCAATGGAATAATATCACGTGTTTTCACACTGAAAACTAGGTTATAAGGAATAGTAATGTCAGGGTAATCGACTGCAATAAACTGGTGGTGTTCCATGGCCGCGCGATCTAGGTGAACCTTGGGCAACGGATAATCATGCTGGCGTATCTGAATGTTAAAGCGATTAGCCAAGCGGGTAGCGTAAATACCACCATGTATTTTGCCCTTGGATTTATTAATGTGGAGGCGGCGTGCCACAATAGCTCCGAAGCTATAAGTGGTGTTGCCTTGGAGTGCACGGCGTAAAATAGCAAGGTCTGGGGCACTGAGTTTACCCACCTTCTCTCTAGCAAGCAAGCACTTTGCAATGAATAGAGCAAAATAATGAACGGCAGGAAAATGCAAGCTAGTAGCGGTGACACTTGAAACCCCTCTCTCATCCCCTATATACAAAGTACGATAAAGGCCTTCAAAGTCTGTAGGCCTAGGCTCTGCTAAACTCCCATCGGAAGGGATCATGCATATGTCACAAAATTCAGTAAGCGGTATCTGATGGGGTTCAGCGTACAAATTAAATTCTACCGCAGGGGGATTATTCCTAGGAAGTAAATTAAAACTTTGCACAGAGAGTTTGTGAGGATATGATACTATTCACATTCAGCTGTGACGAAGTCGGTGAAGCCGGCGTTAGCAGCATATTGTGCAAACTCTTAAAGGATTCCAGCCCCTTCCATGAACTGGTTATTGAACCATTCGCATGGCCGTATCTCCGCCATTCTCCGGGTATGGAGATCACTGTCAGATGATTCCCCAATCACTCCCTTGGAGTTTTTGGAAGCAAACTTCCTAAAGATACTCATGTTTTTCCTGTAAACAAAATTCTATAAATTTTACTCCACAAAATTTTCTCAACAAAACTTTACAAGATTTGTAGCAACTACTCATAGGGATGCATAGAGGCCATAGCAAGCATTCAAACTACTTAAAACTCTAAGAACTCAACATGCAAGCTCATCTACAGCAGCACCAAGAGTAGCTAATTATTCAAAATATAAACCACTAAAGCCAAAAATAATTGGACGAATGGAGGAGTCACATACCAAGCAACAATCCCTCGAAACAGTTTCAGAAACGGAGCTTCAAGCAAAGAGATCGAAATCCATGGGTTTGAGAGCAAGAACACAAGAGATTGAGAGAGAGGGAGAGAGCAATGGTGATTTTTTTCTGGAGGTAGGTGGTGATGTGGGATGAAGAGATAAGTGACGGGGCCCACGTGGGGACCACAACCCACCAGGTCATGCCTACGGGTCCTGGCGCGCCCAGGTGGGTTGTGCCCACCTGATGCACCCCCCTCTGATATTATTTGCACCAAAAATTCTTCAATATTCATAAAAAAAACTGTATTAAAATTCCAGAGCATTCTGAGAACTTTTATTTTTGGGTTATTTTTTATTGCACAGGAAATTCACAAAACTGGCAACACATGGCACTTTATTTTATTTAGCTAAAAAAACAGAAAGCAAAAGGTAGGGACAGAAGGTAGTGCTCACTAAATTCATCAACTTCATACCTCTTAAAAATGACCATTAATAAGGTTGATCAAGTCTTATTAACGACCACTTTCGATTAGCATGAAACCAAAGAACTTTCATAAAACACTAAGTTACCTCAATGGGGATATGAATATCCCCAACAATAAGCATTTCATATTTCTTTTGACAGTAGGTAAAGGTAGTTGAAAGCTTCCAATAGTGATTGTCGAAGATTTTTCAATAACATTAATACCATTCACTTGGAATTGTTTCTTCGAAAAGTGCATCGTATGTTCATTACCATTTATATGAAAGGTGATCTTGCTTTTATTGCAATCAATAACAGCTCCTGCAGTATTCAAGAAGGGTCTACCAAGGATAATCGACATGTTGTCGTCGTCGGGCATCTCAAGTATAACAAAGTCAGTCAAAATAGTAACATTAGCAACAACAACATCAGGCACATCCTCACAAATACTGATAGGTATGGTAGTTGACTTATTAGCCATTTGCAAAGATATTTCAGTGGGTGTGAGTTTATTCAAATCAAGTCTTTTATATAAAGAGAAAGGCATAACACTAACACCACCTCCGAAATCACATAAAGCTGTTTTTCACATAATTTCTTTTTATGGAGCAAGGTATAGTTGGTATTCTCGGATCTCCATGTTTTTTAGATACTCCATCTTTAAAAGTATAATTAGCAAGCATGGTGGAGATTTCAGCTTTCGGTATTTTTCTCTTATTGGTGATGATGTCTTTCATGTACTTTACATAAGGAGGCATTTTAAGGATATCAGTCAAGCGAGTACGCAAAAAGACTGGCCTCGGCTTCACCAAATCATTCAAATTATTCATCATCTTTCTTTTTAGTTGACTTAGGTGGAAAGGGCATAGGTTTTTGAACCCACGGTTCTCTTTTCTTACCGTGTTTTCTAGCAACAAAGTCTCTTTCATCATATCTTTTATTCTTGGGTTGTGCGTTATCAAGATCAACTGCAGGTTCTATCTCAGCATCATTGTCTAGTTCCTTATAATTAGTCTAAGTATCCTGATGAATCTCATCATTATCTTTTTCATTATCAAAACGTGAGTGTTCACTACCATATTGAGTTTAAGCATCAGAGATAGAGACTGCACTATCATCATCAGGAGGTTTTTCTACTTCAGGTTCACTAGAGGCATGCAAAGTCCTATCATTTTTATTCTTCTTTTTCTTTTTAGAAGGACTATGTGCATCAGGGGTGACTTTTTGAGAGTCTTGTTCAATTCATTTTGGGTGTCCATCAGGATAAAGTGCTTCCTGAGTCATCCTACCTCCTCGAGACATCTATTTATATATAAAAAGTACTTAATGGCCTCATCAGATAAAAGAGAAATAAGCTAGAAAATCCCACAATAATTAGGAATATTCGACCATTAGTTTAATAGATCGGAAAACCACAACCGCTAGATTAATTATAATTATTGAGATGAAGAAATTACCCACCAATGCCATGGAAGATAAAGTCCAAACTAATTTTACCTCTCTGTTTGGATCAAAGGCTGCCTCAACATCGTAGGAATTTTCCTATCAGCCGCCAGTCGCCTCGACACGATCCTACCGGGAAGACAACCCAGGAATTTCCATCGAGATCAACCCTAGGTACGTGTTTGCCAATTTCTATCCGGGCTCTTCAGCGGTGCAATCATCATGGCTAGCTAAGGATTGATTTTATTCTGTTTCCTAGGTATGTGTTTTTCTAGCCGGTGTGGAAGATCAGTCCAGTTGTTTCTTGTACATGCATGTCCAGTCGGACGCCAGTAAACATGGATCGAAGATCAATCCAGCTACTTGTTGATGGATCGATTAGCTTCAATGGGTTTCCACTAGCCGATTAGCTTCAATGGGTTTCCACTGGACAAACATTTACATGCACGTCGCTCTTATGTGCATGCGAGTCCATCCAATTGAGATCTATATATGCTTTGCCAGTTTGATTCGGTTCTTTACAAATGGTATTTTTTTTCTTTTGAGAAAATCTCTTTAGATAGCTGTCACCGGCCAAAAGAACTATGTGCAAAGTTACTATTCTCAACATAGATTAATGGAAAGTTGCATCTACATATACAGTGTAACTTACAATTAAAGCATCGCAACCAAGGGGTTGAGAAACAAACAGATAATTTGATATTTTACTGCCAAAACACCAAGGGAACAAAGTCTAACTTAGATTGATTTGTTGTCCTAGGCCGGCGGCAGCTACCTCGAGTAATTAGGGCGAGGCGATATTGCGAGAAGGTAATGTTGTGATTTATGAACTCTGGCAATCACGTTAGCAATGGTGCCAGGGCAATGAAACTAGTTCTACAAGCTAGCATCAAGTCAGTTTCAGCATGCCCCACAAGTCGGATCCCACCTTCAGAGCCCACTTTCGTCATCGTCTTCCTCCAGCGATCGGCACTTGGACATCACCTTCCTCCGATAGTTGCAAGTGCCCCAGTTTTCTCTGTTGACTCTCCTCGACTGTTATCGGCTCCGTCAAGCAATCACACCACCTCCAGCAAGTATCATGTGCATCAAATTATCTCCAGTATGTATCACCTGCACTAAGTTAGATAATTTGCACAGTTCCTCTATATGGCATTGATAAATTCGTTACTGATCATGGATCAATGAATTGGGTTGCTTACCATGATAAAACCAATTGATGAAGTACAGAAGAACAAACGGACAGGCAGATAGCAAACTTCAAACATCTGCAAGATGCAAGTCCTTTTTCTATTGTAAGTTATTTCAATTATGTAAGCAATTTCAAAATTATGTATGACTTTTTACATTACTTTTACATGGTCAAATTCTTTCACTAGTGAGAAGGTAGGGATCACTATACGGGGAAATATTTTAGCAAATATGGTAAATGGAAGTTTGGCACAAAAAACAGTCATGTCTGTCACTTCCAATTTAATTCAAGTATCAAAGGTGAGAACTTTAAACTATTTTTGCAATACCTCCAAATCCAATGTTTTTAATCGTTTATCCATAACTATGGTGATTATTGGACTCAATAAATGCATGTATAGTTACTGTCAAAAAGAAGGTGATTTTAAGAAAGACTACACCGAAACTTTACACATGTCAAAATTCTTACCAACAAGAAATTTAAAAGAGTACCTGCAAAAATAAGTTACACATGTCAAAACTTTACATTTTAATTTTAAGAAAAACAAATGTCCAATTTTATATTTTAAACTATATGGTATTCTACCTTACCTTACTCGAAGGACAGGACAAAAATCATGATCATTTTTGCATTGGTGGTACCAATGACATGGTACTCTAAGCTAAGAAAGAAGGTTCTTTTCTTTTTATGTTTGAACGGATATGCACCAGCAGCTTGGTGCTACAATCCCACATATGCATCTATCAACACATTTAGTTTTCTATTAAAGCTAGCTTAGCAGGGGAAATATATTATCCCTACTCCTAATGGATGAGTTGGTTGAATAGTATCCATGGTTTATTTTCGTCCCACCACTTTCGCCTGTTTTTTTTTCGTGTGCGTCGTCTGTACCCAAGTCAATAACCATGTGCATCACGCTGGATCGGATCAAGCGTCGCCCCTTCCGCCCACCTCACGTTCCTCTCTTCCAATGGAGCACCGCCGCCGCCGCCGCGTCCCCCATCTCACACGCAGGACTAGCTTGCTGCCCTCCACTGGTCGCTGCCACTCGCACCTCAACTCGGTCACCGCCAGCCTCCCCCTCCACTACATCGCCCCGTCCCGACGCTCGCCCATCTCCAATGCCCGCCCCTCCACTTGATTGACATCGGCAACGACTGCTGCTCACCATGCGCGGATCTGGCCTTCGCATAGTACTCGTGTGAACAACATCTCCACTTCTACACCTCTACCCAACCCTCTACTGGGCTAGCCACGAAGGGCCAACGCCTCATCGAGGATGCCACGAAGAGGACGTTGGGACAGCTCCTATCCAGGGTCGCGACCGCCATGCCGGGGGCGAAGGGTGAGGCCGAGTTCGATGAGGAGGCGTGGACACGAGGCCTAACTATCTACTATAAATTGGCTTTCCCACTGTCACTGTGAGATTGGATTGTTGTTCCCTTTTGTGCACATGATTGTTCCACTTGTGATTTATCATATATGAATTGCTCCTTGGCATCCTTTTGATCCAGCGTGATTTCTTCCTTCTTCTCATCTTGTTAACTACTGGTTGTGTTTGTTCTCTCGCGAAAAGCCAGGACTTGGAGTTGCCTGCGATGGTGGAGCTCGGCATGTTGGCAGATCTGACCGGACTGGTGAGCCCTCTGCCCACACTTGTTGAGGTCACCCTGCTTTGTGCCATGCTCGGTAACTCACCCTCGCTGATGGGGATGTTATGCACAAAATGCTGATGAAGTTGTGTACTGATTCAATGAACTAAATTTTAATTAGTTGATGGTGAACATATTTGTAGACAGGATGAGGCCTGAAGATGGTAAAATCTGACTGGGCACTTCAAATAATCGGCACCATTCCTGCCTTCAAAGAAGGTTGTTCTTACGTAGAATCAAGCAGCACATACAAGGTGAGCACAACAATTCAGTTATTCTATTTAATATATGTGACGTTGAATTACCTCCAGTTAAAGGTCTTTCAGTAAAGGCAGATGATGCTTCAAATACTCTTAATTCTCATAGGTTTGTTATATTTTTTCACGTAAATGAGGTGTTGCAACTAGGTCAACTCTGCAAGAGCTTGGGATATTTGAGGGAACTTCGAATCCATTAACTAAATTAGGATCTTCATATTCCGCCTTAGTTCTACAAAAATGAGTTATGCTCTAGTGTTTAGTCTGGAAAGCTCTGCCATAAGAAGTGTTATTCATCATTGCAAAATATTGATATTTCTGACAGTGTTTAACGCTCCGCATATACAGTTTTTGGATTTTGCGTGAATGATACTTTCTAAATATTTATGACCATTCCAGCATTCTAATAGGTATAGTATTTTGTACGTCTTCCGTAGTTGCTCAATTGGAGCTTGTAAACTGTATTTGCACATTTTTCTCCTCCTCTACGAATGTCTCACTGACCCCTCTTTTTTGATCTCAAAATTCAGATGAAACTTATTTTTAAAATCAGTACATCTGGTCTGTGTCCGTAGCTAGCTGATGGTTGATGACTGTGCATTCATATTGTTTATGTAGTTACTGAAAGGTCCTTTTAATGCATACTTTACATTGAGCTGATACCTGATAGACAAGGTAAAGTCTAGCACGTAATCATAGTAATTCATGAGGATACATGCAAAACCAGTATGCTCATAGGTCCTAACATTTTTTGTGATGCTTTTACTTGCTAAATAAATAAACTCTCTACATCTCTGTACTACATGAGATATTTGATTGAGAAGTCAAATATCGTCTGATAACCATTGAAACAACATATGCATTGATTTGTTAAACATAATGGAACACATGAAATGTATATACGGGCATGCCCTTATGTGAAATTGTATTAAATTGCTTTGATGCTAATGCATGACATTTGATACTTGACAACCTTGGATATTTACTGAGATAAAAGAACATAGGGACTGGGATATCACATCTGGTGAGAGATTGAGTATTCTAAAAGATTTTATGCGTTTCGGTCTCGAACACTCGGGCTCTGACACCAAAGGTGAGTCCTCTCATCTCTGAGAGTATGTAGAAATCGTGACATTTTCTTTGTCATTTTTTCATGGGGAGGGTGTGATTATTGAAAACTCATGTTGGGTGTGATATTGTACAACAAGGAAGAAGCTTTTCACTAGTTGAAGACAGAAGGTCTAGCCTGTCTCACCGTGATGTAGAATTGGTGTTTAATGGGGCATTACCAAGCTTTGAATAAAAACTAATTTTGCTTTCTTGGCAAGGACTCTCGGAGGGAAGGAGCTTCATGTTGTGAACATTGTTATTTTCAATACATAACTTTTTGTTGGTTAGCTGACATTTTTTGATAAAGAAATAGTCTAATGTTGTTTATGATGCATGAGTTACTTTTAGTGGAGCTGATCCGTTAAGAGTATTTGTGAAGGCTTTGGAGTTGGCAATCTGAGCAGCCTGTATGATAAATGGAAGTGTGTGCGTTCATCCAAAGCATTCACAGAACAAATCTTCATTTTGGCTACTGCAGAGTGCAGAGAACGAAATCTTTTACCTGATTAATTGGTATGTTTGCTACACCTAGTCTCCTATTTTATGTTTGAGTTTGCAAAGCATCGTCAGTCAGCTTACACTTTTTTAACCTGGTGATTAAATTTTCTTGCTTGGTTAAACTAATTGCGCATATGAGTACCATTGCCAGTCTTTATTAGTTCAGTTTTTTTCCGGTTGAGTATAAAGTTTCAGGTCGGAAGATTGTTCTTCACTATATAACAATATTAGTGACAGTGAGTGCTTACCTCTCTTTTAGTAAGCTCAGTTTTGCAGATACATAATTTGATGCATAGCTTCACTTGGACTCTAGCCTATATGATCGTATTCAGTGACCAGAAGATACGAGAGAATACAACATGTTATGTGCCCATATCCGCTTGAAGAGGATATAAAACATGATATGTCACATAGTTGCGGACACCATCCAATTTGTTACATAGATTTCTATTTCTTTATTTATTTTGTAGTTTTATTTTTGTACTGTTATATAAAGAAGGAATGTGCATTGTAGGAGGTTTGCTACATGCTACATATGTCTTATTAACTGGCAGTTAGTCAGCTTCTATTCCAGTGCTGAGAAATGGCACAATTATCTCATGCCATTTCATGGGAGCAGCAGAAGTGGCATAGATGCAATGGTGTGAAGCAAAAAACTATTCAGTTCCATAAATATGCACTTCCCAAGTTCCTTATGCAAATGAAATGGCACACTTTTTCTTATGCCCTCATATAGTGTGAAAATTGAAGATTAAAGAGTGAACGATAGCATGATATAACTCAAGTTCATTGTAGGTAAATCTTCTGCCATATGTATGTGCATATCCCTTTTTAACATTGATTTCATATGATGTATTCTATGTCAACAATCCATGTTGCTATTAATAGTTATTTTTATCTATGGTTTGCAGTTGTAAAAAATTCGTACGGGAGCAAGTATTGCGATCACAATTACAGACAAGATTCCTAAGTGCTTGACAATGTGAGTGCTCGAGGTAAACTTGTGATGTAATCTTTTCAATAGTTCCTTCAAGTTAATCATATATTATTACTAAAAGTGCATTAAGTCGACTAGAGGGGGGTGAATAGGCGATTTTTACAAATTCGTCACAGAGGAATTTCAAAGTGATGAAATTCCTAAGTCACGAGCAACTTAGCAGCGGAATAAGTACTCAGATGCAAGCATAACAGAACAGTGGCACAGACATCATGATGAAATGATAACAGGCACAGAGTACAAGAAGCGTAAACACAGGATAAGCAGGTTGAAGACAAACTGACTGAAGAAATTGAACTGAGGAAATTGAGAAAATCTTCAGTCAAAGTCTCCAAACAGTAACAATCAGGTACAGCAACACAGTAATGAGGAAATGGAAGGGTTGAGAAAATAGAACCAGTTAGCTCTGTGAAGACAATGATTTGGTAGACCAATTCCAACTGCTGTTACAGTTGTACGACTAGTTGGAGCGGCTACGTCTTTAAACCTGAGGACACACAGTCCTCACCGTATTCTCCTTGAGCTAAGGTCACACAGACCTCGCCCAATCACTCGTGGTAAGTCTTCAGGTGACTTCCAAACCTTCACAAACTCGGTCGCTCGGCAATCCAGAATTTCCTCTTGGATGCTCTAGACCATGATGCCTAACCGTCTGCAAGATGCACAGTCTTCAAAGGTAACAAGTGTCGGTTCCACACAGGAACAATCTCTTCAGTGATGCTCAATCACTTTGGGTTTGTAGGTGTTTGGGTTTGGGTTTTCCTCACTTGATGATTTTCGCTCAAAGTCCTCAGAGGATGAGATGCTCTCAATGACAAGTGTCAGTTTCTCTCGGAGCAGCCAACCAACTAGTGGTCGTAGGGGCGACTATTTATAGCCTAGGGAGCAGTCCGACATAATAAGACATAAATGGCCTTCAATGATATGACTGTTAGGTGGATAAGATATATTGGGACAGCTGGCGCATAGCACAGCAACGGTCGGAAATTTGGGTATCAAATTCTTCGGCGCTATCATGTTCCTCACTGGTAGGCAATCCGCACTGGCGAATTCCTAACTCCTCAGCCAGAACAAATTCCTCAGAGAACAGAAGAACTTCGTCTGTGTCACTGAAGAAATCGATTGAACTGTATGAGATTTCCAATGGCTTGACTCGAAGGGATTGGTAGGTGTAGGATTTTGAGATGAGCATCACTTGGAAACTTTTCCTAGTTTTACCTCAAACCTTGAATCGCTTGAATCGCTTGAATCCACTTAGGCTCCAGAAATGCCTCATCTACTTTGGTGGGCTCTGTGATCGAGACAAAAGCAAAGTGCCACAAAAGCTAGATAAATGTAAAGCCTTTGAGCGTGTGAGAGGACCTGGTGCATTGATGTCGTTGATGATTTTCTCGATCTGCACTTCATTTGCAACGCGAGGATGAGCGGGTTGGCGATGTTGAGTTGGCTCAACATTTTCTTCAGAGCCATTTTCTTCAGGTGTCCCAGCTTGTTGTTCTTCATGTTCTGGAATGACTTCTTCAGCAGATTCTTCAGTAGGTATGACATCCTCAGTAGCCTTGAACTTGGTGGTTTCCTCAGGTGACTTTTCATCTAACACAGGAGGTAAGTGCTCTCTTTGCGAGCAATTAGTTTCATCAAATCGCACATCTACAGTTTCAACAACCTTGTGATGAACGGTGTTGAAGACTCTGTAGGTGTGCGAGTCCTTTCCGTAACCAAGCATAAAACCTTCATGTGCTTTCGGTGCAAATTTAGAATTGTGATGAGGATCTCTAATCCAACATTTAGCACCGAAGACTTTGAAATAACTCACATTGGGTTTCTTGTTAGTGAGGAGTTTGTATGAGGTCTTTTTGAAGAATTTGTGAAGATATACCATGTTGATGATGTGGCACGCAATATCAATTGCCTCAATCTAGAAGTGACGAGGCGTCTTATATTCATCGAGCCTAGTGCAAGCCATCTCAACAAGAGTCTTGTTCTTGTGCTCCACGACGCCATTCTGCTGAGGAGTGTAAGGAGCAGATAACTCATGAGTAATACCAAGTTCATCAAGATAGTCATCAAGACCAGTATTCTTGAACTCGGTCCCATTGTCACTTCTGATGTGCTTGATCTTCACACCAAAGTTGGTTGAAGCCCTTGAGGAAAATCGTTTGAAGACTTCCTGCACTTCATGTTTGTAAGTGACGATATGCAACCATATATAATGAGAATAGTCATCAACAATAACAAAGCCATATAAAGATGCTTCATTGGTGAATGAGGAATAATGATTGGGGTCAAAGAGATCCATGTGAAGCAATTCAAATGGACGAGTGGTAGTCATGATAGTCTTTGAGGGATGCTTGGCCTTGGTCATCTTTCCAGCTTCACAAGCTCCGCACAGGTCATCCTTGAGGAATTTGACATCCTCGATGCCAATGACATGCTTCTTCTTCGCGTGAGTGTGCAAGTTCCTCATGCCAGCATGACCAAGTCGTCGACGCCATAGCCAGCCTTCTGAAGCTTTTGCAAGTAGACATGTAGCGGGTTGTGGTCCTGTAGAGAAATCAACAATGTACAATTCTCCTCTCCTAAAGCCTTCGAAGACTTTCGAATTGTCAGCTTCCATGATCACAACACAACGATACTTGCCGAAGACAACAACCATATCAAGATCACAAAGCATTGAGACAGACATGAGGTTGAAACCTAAGGACTCGACAAGCATGACTTTGTCCATGTGTCGATCCTTTGAGATCGCAACCTTACCTAGACCCAATACCTTGCTTTTGCCTTTGTCAGCGTAGGTGATATGCTTCAGATGCGATGGAGATAAAGCAGTGTCCATCAATAAGTTCCGATCACCAGTCATGTGATTTGTACATCCACTATCGAGGACCCACTTAGTGGCTTTGGGTTGATCATCCTCCAGATGATTAGTGCATCGTACGAACTCATATACTTCATCAGTGAAGAATATGACATCATATTCATCGGATCAATTTCATCAAGCAATAGAACAGATAAAACAATATGAGGACGTGAGAAATGAAAATTCATTTCTTTATGATTAGCTTGCGTCCTTTCAAGCATATTCAGGTCTCCAGCAAATTCTTTAGACGGTTAAGTTCGTCTGGAGACCTGACCCTGCATGAGAGATTAGTTCTTTTTCTTCACCACCCACATCTGGAGGGGTGGCGAAGAGTTCACCATTCTGCGAGCTCCATAAGAGAAAGGTGGCATAAATGCTAATCCACTTCGTTTCACATAAGAGGGGTTAGGGTAAGCATATGAATAAGCAGAGAAATTCTTCGAGGACTTATGAACATAATGATTTGAAGAATAATGCACATATTCATAACCCTTTGTCTTTCCCTATGAGACATAAGTGTTAGCATGATGATGTTCATATGAGGACTTTGAGCCATATGAGGAATTTGATCCACGTGAGGAATGTGGTCCATATGAGGACTTGGATCCATATGAAGACTTTGGTCCATATGAAGAATTTGATCTAGGTTCCTATTCTTCACAGGTGGTGTCATGATGACATTCACCTGAAGACTTTCATGGCACCTTTTGGGAACCCAGATTTTCTTCATAGGGGGACCGTTCCTGCAGTTAGTGCCATATCTATCAAATACTTCACCATTCTGATTTTTTAACAATTTATAATTGGAGTCAAATGACTCATCATAAGAATATGAAGATTCACATGTAAAACCAGATAAAGTAGATGGATCTACGGGAGGTCCCTTTGTAGCAACCCATGAGGTTTTGTGATACTGCTCAGGTTTCCAGTAGGTCCCATCAGCATTGAGTTTCCTCTCAAAGGCAATACCCTCTTTCCTAGGGTTCCTATTGAGGATCTGCTTTTTAAGCACATCACAAAATGCCTGATTCTCTTTGAGGCTTTTGTACATGCATGTCACATACAATTCCTTCAGCCCTGCATAGTCAGTGATACTAGTAGCATCCTCAGTTGAGCAATTTGTGATAGCAGAAACAATTGAAGAATTTGCAGCTGATCTTCATAACTCATCCTTAGCTTCTGAAGATCTTGCTTTCTTTGAAGAAATTCATAAGAAAGCTTCTCATGATCAGATAAGAGAGTGTTATGATGACTTTGAAGGTTGCCAAACTTAGACTAAAGTCTCTGAAGATTTTCATTCAAAGTTTTAATGCGATCCATTTCTTCACCCAACAAATCATCGCTCTCATCTAGCATGTTTTGAACTTTTTCCAAAGCTCTTTGTTGTTTAGTGGCAAGGGAAGCAAGTTTGGTATAGTTGGGTCCAAATTCAAAACCAGACTCATCATCACTAGACTCAGATAGGTAGCATTCAGTTACCTTGGCACCTTTCGCCATAAGGCATGTTGCAGAGGATGAAGATTCTGGTTTGAAAGTCATCACCTTGAGTGATTCCTTGAAATCCTCAAACCAGGGATCATGACGAGTTCGATGACCTTCATTGACCTCAGAGAGTCAGTCCTAGATAAGCTTCGCGTGGCAGAGGTGCATAATGTTCCTGAACTGATTTTGAGACACACAGGAGCAGATGATGTCCTTCGCCGTGAGGTTTAGCAGAGTGTACTTTCGAATGTCATCAGCCTCTGCCATCTTGCATAGATCGGTAAGACCAATCTGAGTGACAGTCCATAGTTCGCTATTCATCGCCATGAGGCGCTTCTTCATCATGGCCTTCCACTTGGGATAATCATGACCTTCAAAGATCGGACATGACACAGTCTTCATTCCTACGGTCGACATAACTAAAACTGCATGCAGTTAAACCAAAATCACACAGAACAAGGGAGTACCTTGCTCTGATACCAATTGAAAGTGCGTTAAGTCGACTAGAAGGGGGTGAATAGGCAATTTTTACAAATTCTTCACTGGGGAATTTCACAGTGAGGAAATTCCTAAGTCACGAACAACTTAGCAGCGACATAATTACTCAGATGCAAGCATAACAGAACAATGGCACAGACGTCATGATGAAATGATAATAGGCACAGAGTACAAGAAGCGTAAACACAGGATAAGCGGGCTGAAAACAAACTGACTGAAGAAATTGAACTGGGGAAATTGAGAAAATCTTCAGTGAAAGTCTTCAAACAGTAACGATCAGGTACAACAACACAGTAATGAGGAAATAGAAGGGTTGAGGAAATAGAACCAGTTAGCTCGGTGAAGACAATGATTTGGTAGACCCGTTCCAACTACTATGACATATGTATGTCTGGTTGGAGCGGCTAGGTATTTAAACCTGAGGACACAAAGTCCCGGACGCACAGTCCTCACCGTATTATCCTTGAGCTAAGGTCACACAGACTTCACCCAATCACTCATGGTAAGTCTTCAGGTGACTTCCAAACCTTCACAAACTAGGTCACTCGGCAATCCACAATTTCCTCTTGGATGCTCTAGACCATGATGCCTAACCATCTGGAAGATGCACAGTCTTCAAAGGTAACAAGCGTCAGTTCCACACAAGAACAATCTCTTCAATGATGCTCAATCACTTTGGGTTTGTAGGTGTTTGGGTTTGGGTTTTCCACACTTGATGATTTTCGCTCAAAGTCCTCGGAGGATAGGATGCTCTCAATGACAAGTGTCAGTTTCTCTCGGAGCAGCCAACCAGCTAGTGGTTGTAGGGGGCGGCTATTTATGGCCTAGGGAACGGCCCAACATGATAAGACATAAATGCCCTTCAATGATATGAACGTTAGGTGGATAAGATATTCTGGGACAGCTGGCATAATACTGCAACAGTCAGAAATTTTGCTATAAAATTCCTGAGGGCTATCATGTTCCTCGCTGGTAGGCAATCCGCACTGGCGAATTCCTAACTCCTCAGTCAGAAAAAATTCCTCAGGCAACAGAAGAACTTCGTCTCTGTCAGTGAAGAAATCAACTTAACTGTATGAGATTTCCAATGGCTTCACTCGAAGGGATTGGTAGGTGTAGGATTTTGAGATGAGCATCACTTGGAAACTTTTCCTTAGTTTTACCTCGACCCCCTTTAACAGTATGATGTTTCCTATGACTCAAGAAAAAAAGAAAATGAAACTACTAAAACAAAAGTCTTCACGCTTCATGTTCCTCGGACGAATATCAAGTCTTCAAGGTCAAACCAATTTCTTCACTTTCAAAGTCTTCAGTTGAAGACATTCATTTTTAGGGGTCGACTTTCTCTTTAAATATCAAACTCCTCATAGACTTATAGACCTGTGTACACTCATCAACACATTAGTCCCTTACCTATAAGTCTTTAATACACCAAAATCACTAAGGGGCACTAGATGCACTTACAGTTACAGTAGTTTCTTCTCCTTTATATTAAGACAATCTGCTTATGGGAGATATAACTTCATGCAGACCTATGACTTCGAATAAATTTGACCTATGGGTGACATGAACATCTGCGGTAAGAACGACAATGTGATGCTCATGGAAGTTGAGGTCAAGGAAGTGAATACACCGATGATGCATCAATAGATGTATAAATTGTGCTTGCATGAGCATATTGTGGTAACAACGGGGAGGTGATCAAGAGCATCAACAACCTCTTTACCGGGATCTTTCTCGCCGCAACTAAAAACAACAGTTATTACCAGCTTGTGGGGTAGCTCCTGGGGCGTTGGAACCTTGTTGAGAAGAAGAACAAACTGTTAATGGAGTTGTTCAACGAGGACGAGAGGAGCGGCCACAGCAAGGATCAAAAGAAGGCAGAGTTCGACTCCACTAGCTGCCAACTCCGACGGGGGGAGGAGAAGAAAAAAAGGATTGATTTAATGGTGAAAGAAACTTGAAAGCTTGTATTAACTATTAAATTATATGTGCCCCCGTTGCAACACACGTTAGATTAGTACACTGTCATATTTTCAGAAAATTGCAGAACTAGCGATACACCTGTCTCACAAATATTACGCCGATTGTTCAGTACTTTTTTCCAAGCATTCAGCTTTTGACTTCTTAGAAGAGAGTGCAGAGGAATGAATATTTAGTGATGGTGGCTAGGCATTGTGAGGTTGTTGAGGGGAGGGGGCATTTCTTGTATTTCTAGCACACTTTCTTGTTTTTCATGTATTTATAGACAATTCTTTTCAATACTATGATTGCCACTCTAGCTGTGTGCCTCACTGAACTATGAGTATTATCCTCTTTGATTGGAGCAGAATTGTCGTACAAAAAAAATTTATAGGTGATATTCGTTGTTTCTCCTCTTAACTATGTATATGGAACAATGGATCGCACATATTCCTGGAAGCTAGATTCTCTTCACATTTATGCATAGTCTTGCTGGGATGCAGTTTTAGTAAGAAGATATATTTCTTTCCATTTATGTATTCTTGCTTGGAGAGAAAAAAAGCCTGATAATAGGCATTTTTATATAAGTTTTTTTTTGCAAAATGGAACATAAACTAACTATCGTTTTTGTTTTCTTACTTGTAGCGCAAAATGTGAGAGCTTATATACTCACATAAAACAAGTAGGTGTTATGAATTCCATCAGTGTTGATGTTGTATGTCTAATTATTGTTGCCGTAGATGTCATCTATAAACAACAAAATTATTTTTCAACTTTTTCTTGAGTTAACTGTTAATGAGCACGGGAGCTCGGACGATGCCATACCATAGCTTATGCCACCTCATTATGATGCGCTATTTGTTTGTTTTTTGAATTTTCAAACGCGCGCACGGGGGAGGGGGGTCCCCTACCTTAATATGTTGATCAAAGTGGGCTACTTGTTTTACATAGATCCATAGAACCATTCAATTCTTCTACTATTCATGCTAGCTGCAAGTGGTGTTCTAGCATCTGCAGACCTTTATTTGTTGAAATAATGAAATAGCTTTCTATCATTACAGTTTTACATGAATCGGTGATGTCTAATTCAAATAGTATGTTTGTAGAGAACCAAGTGCCCTAACCAACACTATAAAGAGATCATGTGAAAGTGGTATTTGAGCAACAATAAACCTGTGTCATACATTTTGTCTTGTACCTAATATCTCCGATCATTGTTGTTTTTTATGTTAAAGTTTATCTGTATTGCATTATGATGGTCCATGTAAACATACTTGGACGAGTTGCCAACCCAATAAGAAGTTTGCTTTGTTTTTGTTGCTACCGCCTACTTTTTAAGCATTCGATGGGGATGACTAATGTAGTCATTTTACCTTCTTACTAAAATAGAAAAGAAAAAACAATCAATAGTATTTGCTTGCTTTAAGTCATCAAATACTTTTCGTTGTGATCTATAATTCATTTTTTTATTGAGTGCATGTTGAGGTAGCATTATCTTTTTATCTAGAAAGTTTGCTATAGGCATGTAGTGAATTACATCTGAAGGCGTTTTGCCACCCATGTGCCTTGTTGCTCACCTACCATGACGCACAGGCTCACTCCGAATACGAGTTAGTGGATTCATGATAAGAGTGAGGGTTGAGAGTGAGTGGGATGTGGGTTGGGGTTGGTCAAATGTGGTAAATTGCATTTCAGTAGAGATGGTTTTGTGGCAAATTGCATGAGCGAGTGCTCCATATTTTTTTCATCAAGTCATATAATTTTTTGGTTAGGATATAATGGTAAATGCATTGGTTGGTTCCTTCAAGAGTTAATAACGGACACAGTGGCGTATCAGTTGCATGCCCAACAACGGACATCATATTTTTGTTTCCTAGTAATGAACGACATTCAACTATATGTTACAACATGTCAATGGCTCAGGAGACATTGGATCTACCTTCTTCGCTCGAAAGGCATTACGGGTGGTGCACACCTCCTCCCGTTTGATGGCGACGGCGGATCGACACGAACACTGGGGAAGGGTATCATGACGTAGAGCGGGGCTGTTGGCGGGGGACTCCTGTCCATGGGGAAGTACAGTGTCAAGGAGATAGGGTGCCATGCCAAAGGTGCGGTGGGCGTCATCTAATTTTGAAGGAGAGGGCTCTAGCGAGAAATGTCCCGCTATGATAGAAAAGCGAGAGAGAATTGGAGGGTGACATGAAAATGGAAGAGTGCGTCGTAGGGCGGGTTTTTTGTGTTGGGACTGCATGTTGGTGATAACATGTCAGATAGGCCGGTAAACACATTTCTCTCCTACATATGGGCTAAATTGATGGAGCCTGCACATGCTTGGCTCTATGAGAGAGAAATGAGTTTCAACCTTGAAGACAACCTTAATTTTTTATTTTATTTATATGCATTGTAGTCCGTAGCAATGCACGGGCATTCTACTAGTTAACATTCAAATTTTAGTGAGAATGGATTCAAAATCTAAAAGAAAAAACGAAAAAGAAAAGGACAGAATGCAAAAATAAGAGAAAAAATCAACACAAGACATGAGGATTAGGAAACCACTCGAAGGAACACAGGCTAGGACGACGCATTAGCAAGTGCTAAACTACAAACTTTAATCCCGTTGGCTGCACTTACACAAATATATTCTAGATATTCTATATACTTGGAAGTAATCTGCATTAGCATACAATTGTGTTTACTTTAAGAGTCCATGACAACATGGTTTTAAATTATTATGTGTGCATGCAGACTTATCCAGTTTGGAGACACTCAATGTTTAGTCGTGCTCATCTTAACATTTAATTATGCAAATTATATTGATATTACACCGTCCTTTCTCATATGTACTTATATTTTTTCAATCTCGCAAAGAATTGAAAAAGGAAGCTTTTGTTTATGACGACAATAGAATCGAAAAAGAGGCATACTCAGTAGGTAATGTAGATTCGTAACAGGTCTGATCCACATACCCATTCCTGAAGATCACCAGGTCCTTATGATAGACCCGCGCCTCTTCAACCTGGATTTTCACCTAAATATTAGGACAAACACTCATAGAAACAACAAATGAATGAGACCAAAGAATTAGCTATCTAAAGAAGAGGTCAAAATATATTAGAGAAAGGAATAAAGTTACTAATAAACAAATAAAATGGTTTTTTAAAGGGGGGCATGCTATTAATGTCACACCCTGATTTTCATGCCACTACACTTAAGCTAATAATCATGATAAAATATGGTTTAACAAAAACTTTAAGTGTTTTGGACTGTGCTTGATTGGATTTTTGTCCGCTATTTGCAATTGCAAGTGCTCTAAAAATCAAATAAATTCTCCAACTCTTATACTCCTTCTCCTTGATCCAAAACCTTGCCCAATGACCATGCCATGTGTGTAGGACATAATAGTATTTTCTTACAAAAATAAGTTGGCCGAAAAGTATTTTCTAAATTAGGTTTTCCCAAACTCCCTGAATTGAGACTTGAACTACAAGTACTTAATTTAGGGCATGAAAAATCTTTTAAAAAAATATATTTGACTCCTATTAGATATAGGACGCCCAGAAAACACAAAAATATTATTTTAAAAGTTGTTTTGCTATTTTATTTAAAGGCTTTCTAGTAAGGCCAAAAATGGTCTTTAATAGGTTAAAATTATTTTAATGTTTCAAAAATATTTGAGAAAATTTTGGGAAGCTCACTGGACACATATTTTCCATATATATGAGTTTCAACACATGGTCATGTTCAAAATATTGGACAAAACCCTCCCAAACCATTTCTGTATATTTCAAGCATTTGAAATATTTCTGTATGAAATATTGTCAAATAAATCCAAGAAAACTCTAGCATGTCACATATGCCTAATGTGATGAACTTGGAAAGTTTCATTCCCATCCAAATAGTTTTGGTACACAAAAGTTCCCCAAAACCCTCTCTGTCCAGAACCAAGTTTGAACAATTCTACATTGCCAATTGCCTCCTTTTGATTCATATTTTTGTGGACGTGTTCAAATCCTAAAATGATGAGACCACACCAAGTGGTGCATCAAGGAGAAAATATTTGCATGACTAAATCTTGGAAAATCCATTTTGTTGATTTCTAGGGTTTGCCAAAGTTACATTGGCAACTTTCTCCAAATGGGCTCAAATCTAGTGATCAACCTCATTTATATATACCATTTGATCCTATTAATTCTGTCAAGTGGAATCCATTTGCTTGCCGAAAACTCTATCGAACACCTTCTGCCACATTTTTGTGATCACTGTTTGGAGCCCCAAATGAATTCCCCTTTAGTTCAAATTTTTACCAGAGCTCACCCTAGTCACCTCCTACCTCCAGTAACTTTCCCCTCGCCATTTCTCAATTATTGTTGGGAAAAACCTCCAATATTCCTCTCTGGACAGCCATGGCAGCATCTCTTTCCTCCCTCTATTTTTATTTCCTACCTCTCCTTTAGTACCTAAGCTACCCTAGGGCATCTCCATATGCCCCAGCAGCTAGTAGATAAGGCGGGACACACCCAGAGTGGGTGGGAATGCCGTGGCATGCCAAATGGGCGCTCTGGAGCGCGCTACAGTGTGCTCCCGCACTGTAGATGCGTCCTGCCCAAGGCTTCCGACCACCTCGAGCCTCCCCCACGCGCCAGTCGATGCTCCTCGACGTCCGCAACACGCCACACCCCTGTCCCCCTTCTCTTTCTTCCTCCTGCTGCCTCCTCCACACGCGCCCCAACCGCCTGAGAGCTCCAATGGGCGAGCTCACACGCGCGAAGCCTCTAGCACCTCCCTGCTCTCCCTATTCCTTTCCCTTGGCCTAGGCCACGCCTACAAACACCATGGACAAGGCACTGGGTGCAAGTTCAGCCCCTGGCATTGCATTGGCCGCGGCCGTGGACGCCGCCCACGGTGCGCCATGGCCCCGCCTTATACAGCCACCCCAGGTCCCTCTACCCTCTCGGTTCATTCCCTCATCCCCCAGCGACCTCCTCGAGCAGCCTACTCCTCCTCCCGCACCTTCCTTCTCCTCCTACCACCGCACGGCCGCCACTTCAGCTCGCTCAAATTCAAGCAACACCGAGCTCACCTCCGTCCCTTTCCTCCACCCAAATACTCCCCGTGGTCCGGCGACCCTCCTCACCTCCTCGAACCGTTGCAGGGATGCACGAATGCCAAGAGCCACGGATAGCCGACGACCTCCCCCGCCACCGTCAAAGATGCGGTCACGTCGGCCCCCTCCGGCGGTAGTGACCTGCACCAGCAGATGCGCCGCTCCGCGCTGAGCTCGCCCATAGGCGGAGCGCCGCGGGAGACAGCCGGAGGCGCCGGCTATCGCCGGACGAGCGCCGGCGTGCGCTCTGCCTCGAGCGGGAGGTTGAGGATGACCGCCCCGCCAGCTGGCAGGGGGCCCGCTCGTCAGCGGCAGAGGCGACCGAGCCGGCCCACCAGTCGGGTTAAGTTGAAACGGCTTCAGGACGATCCGCTAGCCCCGCTGGGTGGCGCCCTCTCGTAGTGCGCCTTCGGCGTCACCTCCTCCCTCGCGCAGCTGAGCCACTAGGCCGAGCCTAGTAGGCACTGTTTAGCTGGGCGTCGCCCAGTGCGCTTTATAAGGTTGAATTCTTTTCTTCCTTTTTCTTTTTCATAAATATTGTAAAATTCCTAGATAATTCAAATGGACTCCATATTTGATGATTCAAATTTCTATAAGTTCATAAATTCATGATCTATCACATGGTGAAATTTGCACATTTTCCATAAAGATTTTCTTCACAAACATTTATCAAATCTTGTTTTTCTATTTCTGTGATGAACTTTAGAAAATCACAGAGAGCACACTTTTTACCCAAATTCCATTTTTCAAATTCCTAGATACTTCTAAGTTCATAACTTAGTCTTTGCACATTTTTCCCAATACTTTACATGCCACATGAAATATTGGTCCATTTCTCCATATATTGACAACTCTCCAAATTCATAGAAAAATCACTTTAACTCAAAATCCAGTGACACCAACTCCTAGGTGCTTCTAAAATCATCCTTTGTTAAATGGTTGCCTCTACACATTTTTCAAAATAATGTTTCTGTACACTTCTTGCAAATCCATTAATCCCTTGATTCCATCGGATTGAAATGTTCAGAAATATCCGCTGATCCAAATCCAATGAAACCCTGGTTATTTTTCATATAACCAGAAAAGTCCTAGAAAAGTCAACTTCGTATTTTTAGAGCACTTTTATGTTTGCCTTATTGTGTTGCTTATTGTGTTTGTTTCCGACGTTAGTTGACGAAGTAGACGGAATACTTGGAGCTAGGCCAGAGATATTTGAAGACCTCGAAGACTTTGTTAAAACAGGCAAGCATCCCTTTGACCATGATGAACCATTTTACATCATAATGGCATTTTTGTTGTTTCATCGAGTGCGTGATATATCTTGAATGGCAACCTTCTAGGTTTGCCTTCGTTGCATATCCCGTTGATACTTGCATTGTTCAAGACTCTATCCTTGTTTAGAGTTGTGTTGGTGGGTTGTAGAAATGTGCTATAGTAGTTGGCTATGCAAATGGGTCAGAGTGATGCATGGAAAGAAACAAGTGTGGTTTGACATACTTGGTGGAGAAGTAGTGTACCGAGGCTCGATGAAAGTGTTGTTTACATAGACGGATTAGATTTAAGATTTGTTGACCGACCCAACCAAACATGTGCAACCACTCTACCCTTATATGGGAAAGGGCATTATTGATTACCTAGGCCGATACTAGCATGGTGCCCGCATTACTAGTGACGGGGGTGACACGAGGCCACTCTCGGGACGGGGTCGTGCTTGGATAGGTGGCCATGACTGTTTTCACAGGGCACCGGACACACCGTTGTTACCCCGTGCCAGTGGTATGTGATGAATATGGGAGCAAGGCTCCACAATTTTAAGATGTGAAATGTTGGGCACGGGGGTTACTACCAATCGAGTGGAATCTATGTTAGTGTCGTCTAGGAAAAGATAGTGATCGGGTGCTTACCCCGGGTACTTGAGGTACAACGGGTCGTGGATGACACAGAAGTTCCCCGGATCTTGTGGGTAAAGTGTGCAACCTCTGCAGAGTGTCAAACTATTCGAATAGCCGTGTCCACGGTCAAGGACAGTTGGGTGGTGCTGCTTAGACTATGTCCATATGTTTCTGACAAACAACACGGTTAGGTAATATTGTTGATATGATTCGTGAGGAAGTCACGATGAGCTTGAGCATGAGTTCATAACTCTTTCTCGAAGTTGATGTCTGTAACCTCCTGATACTTGTTACAAATGCATTCATGTCCTTGAAAAATGTTGATCATACTTGCATGAAAAAAACTAGCTTTCCGCAAAAATGCCAATTTAGCAGTAGAGCCTTGCATAATTTTTCTGTTATCACACTTGGGTTGCTTGCGAGTATATTCAAAGTACTCATTGGCTTGCCACGGGTTATTTTATTGGCCAGGCATAAAAGAACAGGATATGATGAAGAATACTTTGGTGATGAACATGCGAGCTAGGACGCTTCCCAGTCAGAATGCCTGTAGGGTTAAGGAAGATGGCATGGGTCCAAGTTGTCGACGAAGATTTCTGCTGCGATGATATACTCAAGACTTGGCCATAATGTACCTACTTGTGTAAGACGGGTTGTATGGATGTAAGGGCGTGTTCGGGAGCCCTCCAAATCCTGGCTCCTTCGGCTCCAACTCTGGAGTTTGACCGAACGCTCCAGCTCCTGGAGTATAGCGAGAGAAGCTGGCGGCGAGCGCAGTGTAGAAAACAAGGATTCAGGGAGCTGGACAAACCGAGCTCCCAGAAAAAGAGAAGATGGAGTTGATGGATATTACCAGCCCCTGCCACCGCCAAGTGAGTTCCTAACGTACCGGTTCGCTCGCCAAGTGAGTTCCTCACGTACCGATTCGCTAGCCGACCGGGCCTATGGGCCATCCCCAGGCCAAGTACACTAAACGAGGCCAGCCCAAACAAACAGGATGCTGGCTCTAGGTTTTGGTGCACCGAACAGATCGCTGGCTCCAGAATTTCACATGAGAAGCTGGCGCTCGGAAGCTGGCGGTGGAGTTCAGGATTTTGCGGCCACGGAGGAGTACACGAACACGCCCTAAGACTCTTGTTATTTAGCTTCTGTGTGTTCAGTGAGCATTGATCTCTGGGATCACTGTACACGTGCATTCGGTGATCACGACTTATGACTCGGGGTCCCCACAATTAACCTATTGAATAGCAGTATCCACGGATTTTAGGATTGCTGGAATCTCCATTGTATCGCGGTACTAAATGGCTCAGATAGTAAAACTCGGTAGGGCTTTACACATATTGTGCTTCACCGCATGAAACATGGAGATCTAGAACCAATTTCACTTAACTAATTATACATTATAAATTTGTAATCTATGGTGCCATCATCAATTGTCTCTTTGGGAATTTACAATATAAGAGGGGTTCATGCACTCAGGGCAAGGACATGTATACAGTACTCAATACAAACCAAAGGATTTGGCCAGACAGAAATAAAGATTTATTAAATGTGGCGCTACTTGCATACATATGAACTTGATGGGTATTGGGTTGAATGTTCGCCGGGGTAGAGGCCATGTCCATCGCCATGAACTAGACGGATGCTACCGGCCTTTTATATAAGAATAAATACGTGGAAAAATAGTACACTACAAACTATCTTCAAAATAATAACTGACTTATCTATGCTAAAAGATATGATAGGACGGATATGGTCTACTACTCTGCATAATTACTGGAAACATGCATCAACATTTGATGGAAATAGTTCAATAATGCCAAACATCAACACTCTATATCATCTGATATTTCAAGCTTATTACAAAGTACAATTCAACGGTGAGAGGATCCTAGCATCGTTATATATTATATGTAGCAATTAGACCTAATTTTACTATTCAATTATTAAAACATAAAGACAATATTTATTTCCTTAATTTGATGAAAATTAATGGGCGTAGGGGGTCGAACACTACCGATTCCAGTCCCGAGCTCGAAAAAAGTGGAGGGGACATAAACTAATTAACATTTTTCCTTAAGCTGGGTTAGGCGTCCAGAACTTACTATCTTCATTTGGTACGTGGACAAGAAGTCAATCTGGACGAAAATCACACCAAGTATGCATGTAGTACAAAAAACAGAAATGGTAACATTTGTCACTAACAAGCAGTACCTTAAAGTATATTGCAGGTGGAAGAATGCAATGCCGAAGCCGGGCTGCTACTATCGAGGATGAAGATGATGCGTCGGGTGCCTCGCTTGGGAACAGCAACGACGCCTGCAGCTCGGCGGTTGGGGACGGATAACACTCCCAGGACCCCCAAAATTGTGAAGGAGCTAAGGGAACAAGATCCACTCCTTCATCGCCTCCATGGACGCTGACGTGAAAGGCACCGTCGAGTTCGATGACCTCTCATCCTCCATCACGCAGTTGCTATTAGGGCCCTGCTACGTGTTCACCGGCCGGGAGATCGACGAGGCAGGCTGGGAGCCAAACCAAGCATCATCCCAACCACGAGGTGCGTGTGGTTAGTACCACAAAGTAGCAAACCGAGGGGAGACTCGGGCTTATCCTGAGATGCAGTGGATCCAATCTGGCTCAGCCTTTTGCTCCTTTCCATGGCCGGGAGCTCCGAAAAGACAAGAAGACTAGAGAAAGAAGCAAATGAATACGTGCTGATAGTGTGGAGTAGGTGAGAAGATAGTTGATTTCGGTCTGCTTCTGGTCATCTGGTGTAGTACGTGTTTTAAATTAACTCAATCAATGTCCATGAAATAATAATAAAAGCTACTCCCTCCTTTCATGTACGTTTTTCGAGGTTGCCTTTCACTATTGATATATTAGCAATACATGAGATGTATAATATGAAAATTATATCATTAGAAGCTTTTTCCATGTACGAATTTGATGGTGTGGGCATCTCCAAAGCCGATCCGCAAATGACTCCGGTATACACTACAAAAAAATACACTTCCGTGATGATACGTCTTTTTCACAGTAGGTCGCGTTTTTTGTCATGCATGTACATCCATGACGATTTTATGACAGAATCAAGATAGTCATACCTGTGCTGTCGTAGAAGTGTTCCATGACATTACAAAAATTATCATCCCGGAAGTGTCCACTTCCATGACGATAAATCGCGCGTCACATAAGTGCTTTCGTCAAGGGTGACCGACACGTGGCATCCACCGTAACGGAACGCCGTTAAGCTATCGGGTCGGGTTTTGGATCCGATAACCCGTTAACAGCCCTGACCAATGGGGATTTTCCACGTGTAAAATCGTCATTGGCTGGAGGAAACACGTGTCGGCTCACCGTTGGGACAGATGTCATCCGCTCATTGGACCGAAGGCGCCTATGATACGGCGACACGTGGCACGGCCCAACAGAGGCCCATTCATGTGAAAAGGCCGGCCCGTTTGACTTGGTCAGAATGTGGCGGGCCGGCCCACGGAAAGCCTGTTAACGGCCTGTTCGCATATAGCCCATTTACAGCCCGCTAACCCAGGGTCCGTTACGCCCTATCCGAATTAGGCCCAGTAGGGTCATCTGGGCCGTCCAATATGATTCAGCCCGTTTTAACTTTCGGCCCATGTGTGGCCCATGACTTCTTTCGGCCCATATGAGGACCTTTGTAACTCTTAGCCCATTAACGGCCCGTGGTGAAACTGGCCCGTAATGAACAGTGTATCACTTTATACCCATGAACGGCCCGTTACTCCATTTGGCCGTTTCCAGCCTAAGTTATCTTTCGGCCTTCTCAGGGCCCATTGATTCTTGGGCTCATTTGCAGCATTCGGTTACATACGGCCCGTTACTGTCATTTTCTGCTTGTGGGCCAAATTCAGCCCCTCGTTACGGTCGGCCCGTTTGCGGACCGTTAATACGTTGGGCCGTTTTCATTTAAAAAAACCAGTTGGGCTGTTTTCATAGAGTTATCATATACGTCCTATTAACGTCCCGTTATGGTCCACGAATAGTACGACCCATGATTGGCGAAATGATGATACGCCCCGTAGAAGGCCCATGGATCCTACGGCCCGTATGAGGCCCATGGATAGTATGGCCCGTAGAAGGCCCATGGATCGTACGGGCGTAGAAGGCCCATGGACCCTACGGCCCGTAGAAGGCCCATGGACCCTAAGGCCCGTATAGAAGGCCTATGGATCCTATGGCCGGACGAAGGCCCATGGATCATACGGCCTGCAGGAGGCCCATGGTTACAACAGCCTGTGTGTTGCCATGATTATTTTGGCCTAGTTACCAAAAATAGGCTATTGTGGCCACTAGAAAAAACAGAAAAAGAACAGCAGTGACTACAAGCAAACAACTAAACAAGACAATAAGGAAATAAATAAGCAAGCAATTAACGCTATCCTATTACCGCTATTACACATATTACATCCACTAGGCATCAAAGTTCGCCACTAGTGCAAATATAGGGAACAAAGCAGCACATTACATACACTGGCCGTCAAAATTGGTCACCAGTGCAAATAAACGCGGCAGCAAAACAAGAGCATAACTGAAATAACTTCAGAAGAGCTCAAGAAACGTTATCCTGGGTATCCACCATGCTGGCAATAAGCTTAGCAAGCTGATTAGCTTTGTCTTGTTTGGCGCTAAAATCCTCCAACGCTTGCTGTTGCACCAGAAAGTATGCATCTGAATGCTCCAGGGACTTCCGCAGTCCTTCCGCTTCTTGTCGCAGCATAGCTGATCGATGTCTTTCAGCTTGTAGTTGAGATTCAAGAAACCGAACTGATTCAGACAGTGAGTTTGAATAGCTTGTGCAAGCGGTAGTGGCTAGTAACTCGAACACTAAACCAAGATAGGACTTTGGGGTTGTCTCGCTGTCTTCAAGATAGTCTTCCTTAGCTGTTTTCTCAGCTTTGTTGAAGACCAACAAGGATGTGTCACTATCCTGAACCTTATCTGTATTACTTCCTTTACCATTGCTTAATAAGGCACTCTTCCCCAATATTCTGTCAGTATTCTAAAACAAGAAACAAGCAGACACATAACAAGTTTAGCATGTACTAGTATATGAAACTCATTTCGGTGAACCAGTTCATTAGTAAGGTGGACAGGATGAAACTACAAAGTCTTCTATTGCCAAGTACTAGTACATAATAAAAGCATCAAACAAACATATATCTATGTCCTATGGTCACTGCATTGTCTTGCCAAATCAAAATAGAGACACGGTTCAAATCATATCAGTTCAAGACAAAGCAGCGGTGAAAGAATACAAAGCGTGGGAAACTACACGGCACAACAAGATTTCAGATGGGTACCACGGGTCTACATGTACAACAACACTATTGGCTCTGTTGTGATGCTAGTAATGTGCATGATATGAAAGTCAACTGTATACACAATTAATTTTGAAATCAACAGAGCTATTGATAAGAGCAAACCTGTTAAAGAAACATGCGTGAACATACCAGCTGTGCCATTGGATTTTTATTGGATCCTTCAATTTAAAAATATGTTTGTATGAGTAAATATAGTGATACAAGAGCAAAGCAATCATAGTTATAAAAGACGTGCCTAAGCGAGCGCTTAAGCGCGCCTAGGCTCTAGGCGTTGGCAAAACGCATTGCGCATAACTACGCATAATTTGTGCATAACTACGCATAAGCATGCGCTTTGGTCAGTAAAGCGCAAGGCGGTGGCAAAACGCGCAATTAACGCCTAGCGCTTTTTTGAACTATGATAGCAATGGAATCTTAAATTAGAACAGTTGTTCTTCAGGTTTAGGAACTTGTTCTACATGAGCAGAGTACAGTAAGACGCATGAATATAATACTTAAAAATAGAAAATGAGCTCATAGACCTTACCACATTCTTTGTTCGGGACCAGTACAGAACAAGGTGTTCCCAGTCATTGTCCAGTAAATGTGTCTTAGGAGAACGTAACGGAATTTGATGAGTTTCTTTGCCGGCGAAGTACGTTTTCTTCAGGTAATTCCGATACTGCCACCAAGCATTCTTGAAGATAGCAGAGGTATTAGCACAGGTTACCTCATCCTGAGTTTCCAAATCGGTCCTTCTCTATAGAGAAAAATCGGAAAATTTGCTGTATTATAACCATCATGGAGGTTGGATGTATGGGACGAAGCAAAGTAATTGCCATGAATAACATTACTTACAGATAACTCCTGGACAAACACCTGCAACTGGCATTTTCCTTCATCTTCAGTATAATATTTCCAAGATGGGAGGATACGCACATACGATTTAACAACATCAAATGCGATAGATGCTAAACTACGACTAGCTGGTTGTGGTTCCTCCACAAGAATAGGCGTACTAACTGGTGGAGTTGGGGTTCGCCGTGATAGTACTGGCCCTTTGGGCACTGGAGCTGCCTTACTAACTGCTCTTGTTTGGGAGCTCTGTGGTGGAGATGGTGCTGTGTCAACAGGAACTGGGTTACTATCGGCTGGGGTTGGGGTTAGATTGGGTGAAGCTGGTTCTCTGGCCATCGCAGTAGGGGTACAATCTGCGAGAGTTTGGGTTATGTGTGGTAGGGCTGGTTCTTGTGCATGTACAACCGGGGTGCTATCTCCACCAAGAGGTAGCACTGTTTTATTTGAAGACCGTGTTTTTAGTCCGCTAGATACTGGCATCACCCGCTCCAATTCAAATGGCTGATAAACAAGAAACATAGTTGAATGTACAGACATTGTATGACAGACAGATGCAATAGATAGTGTGGAAAAAGGAGGGCATGAAATAGTTGACATGTATATTGTTTAACTAAAACGGATAGCATGACATAATTTCACATATATGATGTCTATCTAAACTGGATAGCATAGCATAACATAATTCAAAGATATGATGAATAACTAAACAGGATCGCATGACATAATTCACCTACATGTTATCTAAGTAATCAGGATCGCATCATTTAATTCACATATGTGATTTATATGCTAAACAGAGGGCATTCGATATGATGTCTGAACTAAGAACATGGTGTTGAATATTGTGTATATGATGTCTAAACTATGCAAGCAAGACACCGTATGCATGATATGAGCAGTATAACCGTGCCAAGTTAGAGCATACACCTCAGTGGGGAAATAGGACTGGTCATCTGTCTCTGAATCCATCTCTGAGGAGCTATTGGGACCTAACAAGAGATCTGCTTCGACAGGTAGCACTGTCGGCTCTGAAGGCCTTGTTTTCACTCCAGATTTTTCCATCTCCCACCCAAATGGCTGATTCATAGGAAGAGTAGTTTAATGTACAAACATTGTCGACAAATGGAAATGTAATGAAGAAAAGGATGGGCAAGATATCATTCAAATATATGATGCCTGGTTAAACAGGATGGCATTGCACATTTCACATATATTATGGCTGGCTAAAAGACATGAGACTGCATAATTCCCATATATGATATAGAAACTAAACAGGTGGCACTACAGAACATGTCTAAACTAAGCAGATGACATATATGATGTCAAAAGTAGGCATTGCAAGGCAACATATGCATGATATGACTAACATCATCATGCCAAGGTAGAGCAAACACCTTGGGGGTAAATAGGAGTGGTCAGCGGCGTCTGAATCCGCCTGAGAACAGATATCTTCCTCTGGATTACAATCTGGAGAGGGGTGGGGAGGGTTTGCCATTGAACCCACCATGGAGCGATGTCTGCATGACATTGTATTGCCGCGCAAAACTCTTCTCTTTTTCTCTACATGTTCAGCATGACTGTGTATAATATCTGACATGCATACGAAAAAAATATGGTGAGATTATGTAAGGAGAGCATGCAGATTTTAGAGTGATGGTAACAACCAGTGGATCGACGTTTTTCCGTTGAACCAAAATAGCCCTAATGGATCGACGTGAATGTATAGTAATAAGTGATGCAACAAGTGTACAACCTCTTTGCCGTAGCCGTGTCGACCTCAGCATCATTGGGTTGGTCGCTGAAGCAGTTGAGGCAGAGGTGGCTGTCGGAGGTGTGGAGGAAGATCTGAGGAATCTGTAGACGGCGTCCAGGGCACTGCTCTGTTGTGATGGATTGTTCTGTCGTTGGAGCAGCTCTGGTGAGCCGTAAGACGTCAAGGCTGAAGCAGCACAAGACAGACATCATCAATCTCAAGTGGGATTCTAATAGCATCTCCAATAGATGATGTAAAATGGATGTAAAATTAACATCACCAAAAACCACCTGACTACAACAGATGAGGTAAAAACTGTTGACTCTGAACTTAACTGCCGAAACTGAAATTTACTGTGGAATCTGAATGCTACTGTCGAAACTGAACGCAATGGTAGCAGAGAGGCAGTTGACATGTAGTTTAGGGAGGGCCTGTAGTTCATCTTCAACCTGCACCCCCCTGAGCCGCCAGCCACCACCGGCCGAACCGCCATCCCCAGCGCCGCCTCGCCGCCCCGAAACAACTCGCCACCGCCACCCCGGCCAGCCCTCTAGGCCCCCGCCCCCACCCTGAACCCTAAGATAGATAGTGGGGTACCTCTCCGGCGAGTCCCCGTCCCCGCTGCGGGTGGTTCTTCCTTAACTCCGGCGAGCCCCCCCCCCCAACCCCTGAAAATCGACTGACCCA